>NC_137650.1:32501123-32591123 GCF_963422515.1 Blennius ocellaris | reverse complement strand
TGCAAACGCAATGTCCATTGCTTGTCTTTCCTCTGCAGCCTGCTCTCCAGGTTTCTTCGGCCATCGCTGCAGCCAGTCGTGTCCTCAGTGCGTCCACAGCGACGGAGCGTGCCACCACGTCACCGGACACTGCGAATGTCTGCCCGGCTTCTTCGGCTCCCTGTGCAACCAAGGTGGGTTCCCTCGGTCTGTCTCGTGACTGTGTCAAATGGTTCCATGCTGAGGAAACGACAGAGGAACACTTTGTAGTCCTTTGTCCCCCCCCAAACTGCTCGAGCCACATCAAGACATGGACTGGGTCAATGTGGAAGGTGGAATTCGGGCGACAGCACGGTCACATGACTCCAGAACCAATCAGCATCCAGCTCTTCCATCGGTTTCCTCGCTCTTCTCTTTACTCAAAATCTCTTGAGACACCGATCAATCTGCCTGCTGGGACGGAGGACGGGTCGGTCTGAAACCCGTCCAACAGTTCATCCATAACCTGTGAAAATACTCGTCGAGGAGGAAGATGCTCTATAATCTGGATGTTAGTGGAGGAGGATGCTCTATAATCTGGATGTTAGAGGAGGAAGATGCTCTATAATCTGGATGTTAGTGGAGGAAGATGCTCTATAATCTGGATGTTAGTGGAGGAAGATGCTCTATAATCTGGATGTTAGAGGCAGAAGATGATCTATAATCTGGATGTTAGTGGGGGAAGATGCTCTATAATCTGGATGTTAGAGGAGGACGATGCTCTATAATCTGGATGTTAGTGGAGGAAGATGCTCTATAATCTGGATGTTAGTGGAGGAAGATGCTCTATAATCTGGATGTTGGAGGCAGAAGATGATCTATAGTCTGGATGTTAGTGGAGGAAGATGCTCTATAATCTGGATGTTAGAGGCAGAAGATACTCTATAATCTGGATGTTAGTGGAGGAAGATGCTCTATAATGTGGATGTTAGTGGAGGAAGATGCTCTATAAGATAGATAAGATAAGTCCCGACAGCAACACGAGACGGGAGTCGGTTCGGGACCGCGAGGAGATCTTTCAACTCGACTTCACGACGGGCGGCGCGAACGTCGACGTAACGCTAAAGCTAACGGCGGCTCCACAACGAGCCCACAGCGACGTTTTTTTTTTTTAACCGATTACAAATGTCCAAACGCTCTTTGTGAAACGTGTTCAGTCTCAAGTCCGTCCGTCCAGAGGCCCGGAGACTCCACGCTCGCAAGGGAGACACCCGACCGTCTCCGTCCCGCTAATTACTTCCTGCCAACGCCGGCGAACCTCATCGCGCGTGCCGCTCACGTCCTTTGAAGTGAACCCCGCAGACGCTGCTCACACTCCGCTAACTCTTACGTAAGACACTCCAAATCTCCCCGTCTTTACGGCCCCCTGCCCTCGCCGCCGCCCCCCCCCCTCCCCCGCCCTTGCGGGGGTTTTATGGCGGCGCGGGACCGTCGGTGCTCAGCGGGGCGGCGAGTCTTTACGAGCTCCGACAGGCCGGAGTGTTTAATGAGGATAACGGAATGCGTGTGACAGGTGGGGGGAAACGGGAGGAGGGCGTCAGACGTGCTTGCATTTATTAACACTGAGAGCGAAACGCCTCATAAACGGTCGTGAAGGAGACGATAAAAGAAACACTCATTAAAAAAAAACAAAAGTTTGGCGCGTGGCGTTAAATGGCGGCTCGTAATTTTCATAACTTTGACACTTGTGAGACGTTAAAAAAAAAAAAGGTAAAGCCCGTGACTCGTTCTCTCCGCGCCGCCGGCGACTCGCGGCGAATGTGAATGAACATTTATGAGCACATTTTCAGCTTTTTTACAGTTTCACAAGTTACGTGGGGCCGGAACTGGGCGCCTGCTCATGCTAATTGCTAATAATCTTAAAAAAATGTTTTTTCAAAAAGCACCGAGCACATGAAATATACACTTTGTTGAGATATATATATATATATATATGCAAGTGCTGTCAATTGATTAAATTTGCACAATTTTCTGTAATTAATTGCAATTAATTGCATAGTTTTACTCCTGAAGACTGAAGCTTGTAATGATTCAGCTAAAACCACAGAATTAATGTCGACTCAACACACAGAGACTTTATTTAAACTCAGAGACTTTTTTTTTTGACACGTTATTTTGGACAGCACTAATACATATATAATTATACATTATGATAATTCAATTCAACTTTATTTACATAGCACCAAATACAACACAGTCATTTCCAGTTGCTTTTAACGGAGAAAAACCGAACGAAGCTCGTATCAAGAAATGATGCTTGTCAGACTTTGCACTTCCTGTCTCACTTTGTTTTTTTGTTTTTTTTAAATTAGAGTATTCGGTCAATTCACATTGAGTCAAAAACCAGATCCAGACGAAGCCTCGAAATAATGCTCAACAAAGTTCAAAGATCATTTCAGACAAAAATCCGAAATTTTATTTCAGCTGAAATAAAAACGCACAGCCGGACCGAGTTCTAAATAAAAAAATGTTTTTAAAATTAACCAATACAAAATCCAAAACGTTTCCCGCCAACATTCTCAAGTTCCCAGCCCGCGGCGGGAGACGTTTCTTCTTCATGTTTATTTTAAAACTTCAGTCATTCATAATTCCGTCTGATGAGGCGGTGGGGTTATTGTGTGTCGGGCCGCTTGTCTTCCAGTGTGTCCCGGCGGGAAGTTTGGAAAAGCCTGCGCCCAGACGTGCGTCTGCAGCAACAACGGGACCTGCAACCCCATCGACGGCTCCTGCCAGTGCTTCCCGGGCTGGATCGGAGACGACTGCTCCAGACGTAAGAACCGCCGGGACGACCGGCGAGGAGAGTGAACGGAACAGTTGAAAAGAGTGTGTGTGTGTGTGTGTGTGTGTGTGTGTGTGTGTGTGTGTGTCACAGCCTGTCCACAGGGTCTGTGGGGTCCAGACTGCATCCACTCCTGCAACTGTCACAACGGAGCCGAGTGCAGCGCCACAGACGGAGAGTGTGACTGCAGCCCCGGCTGGACGGGACTCTACTGTACTCAGCGTACGACACGCACACACGCACACGCACGCACGCACGCTCGGGCACACACACACACATCTATATATACGTGTTTATATGTAATTTGGGGACTGATCTTTAAATCCTCATTTGTGGACACATGCACGCACGCACGCACACACACAGGCACGCACGCACGCACGCACACACACACACACACACACACACACACACACACACACACACACACACACACACGTGTTTCAATGTAATTTGGGGACCGATCTTTAAATCCTCATTTGTGGACACACACACACACACGCACACACACACACACACACACACACACACACACACACACACACACACACACACACACACACACACACACACACACACAGAGGTTCTCCGTCGTCATTTATCAGTCCTACTACTCCCTCTGCTGGAGAACCTGAGAACAAACTTTAATCCATAAAGAAACAAAGTGAACTCTTTCTTCCACCAGTCATTCATATGCAGGTGTATCGTTGAAGTACAGTATTTTCTCGAGTACACTATTTGAATCAGTCTGCATAATAATGTGTGGAACAGTTTTCCCTTTTCACAATAAGAGAGTGTACCACACTGTCAATTTTTAAGCTGCACCTTAAACTGTGGATGAAAGAAAGCCAAGTCTGTGAACACTTTTAACAGCCTGCTATTTAATATGCAGTATGTAATGTTTGTAAATGTATTTTTTATTGTAAATGTATTTTTTATTTTGTTTCCTGTATCTCGTGTCACCGTCCTCGGGACAACAAATAGAAATAAGCATTTTTGCTATAATCTGACATATTTACACTATTTTTCAGATTCATATGCACTGTGCCTATCAAATAAACTAATAAATAAATAAATAATGTTTTCAAAGTGAGATTACGGTTCGTGTTATGTTAAATTTGGGGATTACAGTTAAGCGGCTCGTATTGTAAACGCGATTCTGTCTTCATTAATAGGGATTACTGGTAATCCGTATTAATCCAGTTTGAAAAGCAGTGAAGTTACTGTAAATAATACTTGTTAAAGTTCCTTATAATGTTAATAATAGTCATGTATTATTATAGAGTTAGCATTAGCTGTCAGCACCGTATGGGTTAGAATAATGACTGATTCACTCATTAAATTCATCATTGGTCAGTGGGAGGAAGATGCTCTATAATGTGACGTTGGTGTGTGAGGCTGCTCCAACACTCGTCTGTGTGTGTGTGTGTGTGTGTGTGTGTGTGTGTGTGTGTGTGTGTGTGTGTGTGTGTGTGTGTGTGTGTGTGTGTGTGTGTGTGTGTGTGTGTGTGTGTGTGTGTGTGTGTTTCCGGCCGCAGGATGTCCCTCTGGCTTCTTCGGCTCTCAGTGTGCTGAAGTGTGTCGCTGTCAGAACGGAGCCGACTGCGACCACATCAATGGACTGTGTTCCTGCAGGACCGGCTTCATCGGACAGAGCTGTGAGCTCAGTGAGTACACACTGTACACATATATGTATATATATATATATATGTATATATATATATATATATATATATATATATATATGTAGTGCGATGTAGACAGAGACACACACACCCCCCTGTAACGACTGCGTCCTCCTCGCCGTTCTCCCAGAATGCCCTGCGGGGACGTTTGGTTATGGCTGCCAGCAGCTGTGTGAGTGTCTCAACAACGCCACCTGTGACTACGTGACGGGAACCTGCTACTGCAGCATCGGGTTCAAAGGGATCCGCTGTGACCAGGGTGAGGACCTCATTATCATCAGCATCATCCTCTTTATCATCATCATCTTTATCATCAGCATCACCCTCTATCATTATCATCAATGGTATCCTCATCTATTATTATCATCATCATTCTCATCTATCATTATCCTCATTATCATGATCATCAGCATCATCTTTATTATCATCTATCAATATCTTAATCATCATCCTCATTAGCATCATTATAATCATTCTCATCTATCAGTATTATCGTCATCATCCTCATTATCTATATCATCATCCTCAGTATCATCAATATCGTCATTCTCATCAATGTTATCCTCATCTATCATTATCGTTATCATCTATCAGTATTATCGTCATCATCCTCATTATCATCATCATCCTCAGTATCATCAATATCATCATTCTCATCAATGTTATCCTCATCTATCATTATCATCGTTATCATCTATCAGTATTATCGTCATCATCCTCATTAGAGTCATCTGTCAATATCATCCTCATCATCATTATCTATCGTTATCATCATCCTCCTCATTATCTATCATCATCCAAGTCATCCTCAAATAAATTGCCTGAAAGATTACTAGTTAAATAGAACAGCAAGATATTGGTAAACAAATGAAGAAGTGAAAGTGTAGAAGCCAGAACGTGAACTTCCTGCTCCTCCTCAGCCGCCCTGATGATGGAGGAGTTGAATCCGTACACCAAGATCAGCCCGGCGCTGGCGTCGGAGCGCCAGTCGGCCGGCGCCGTGCTGGGCATCGTCTTCCTGCTGCTGCTCATCGCCGCCATGCTGGGCCTGGTGCTGTGGTTCCGGTACCGGCAGAGGGAGAAGGGCCACCACGTCCCCAACGTCAGCTACACCCCGGCCCTGCACATCAACTCCACCGACTACTCCCTGTCAGGTAACACACTGCTGCTAAAGCTGCTGCTGCTTCCTCCACAGCCTCGTCACACTCTTCGTCACAGAGGATGAAGCTTCCCATGTCTGAGGGGGGGGGGGGGTGAAAATGAACGTCTTGATGTGATTAAAGAGGAAGATTTCAGAGAAACGTGACGGTTTATTCTGCTTTTAACAAGAGTTAGAAGGGAAAAAAAACCCTCGGGACGTCTGCGTGGCGACGGTAATAACAATACGCAAAATAAATCATCATAGTCCAACACAAGAAAAATAACATCACAGAGTTTAGTGGGACAAAAAAGACATGGAGAATATTTGAATTAATAGAAAAAAAATTACAAATTTTTTTTTTTTTAAGACTAAAAATATCAAATGAAACGATAACAAATGAGGATAAATGTTTTTTATTAAAATCACAAAAAATATTGAAAGAAATAAGAAAGGAATTCAATAAATGCTAAATAAATGAAACGTAACAAACTGACGATATAAATTACGACACAAGAAGGTGAAGGTAATGAATGATGGATATTGTTAATCACAGCTTAAAGTAATTAACGCAAGGTTAGCGCTGGTTAATGCTAATGCTAATGCTAACAGCGTGAGCTGAAAGTGCTGAGTGATCTGGGCAACTGTGAAATGAAATTCTCTGATTGATCATTAATACCCTGAAAGTATTGACGACGCCTCACGAGACGTCCTGAGTGGAGTTTTACATTTTTATTTAAACAACCCGTCGGAAACTTTGAAAACTTCCTCGCTCGCTTCCTCGCTCCGTGGCCCCGGATCACCCCGGGGACGGATTTGACCAGCGGGGGTCGTTCCAGGTTCCCGTCGCCGTGGCGACCGCCCCCGGGGGCTCTCCACGGGTTGCGCAAGAGTGTGTGAGTGTGTGTTGATGTGCCGACAGCAGGGCTGCAGTGCACCGGCCTGCTGGCCTCGCCCGACTCCTCCCCCAGCAGCGGCTGCTTCTCCAACCCCAGCTACCGCACCCTGGGCGCCTGCGGCTACGCCGCGCACTACGCCACGCCCGACAAGAGCCGGGGCGCCAAGGTGGGTCTGCAGCCGCACCCTCGCAGGTCACGAGCTCCCACGGCAGTCAGGGTGTCTTTAACGCCGGGGGGGGGGGGGGGGGGGTGGGGCGCCCTCTACAGGCTAATATATAATACTGCGTCGACGGTAGATACGTGAAGGAAAAAATTCAAAAATCAACCAAATCGAATGTAACTGGTACCAAAACCAAATGACACCGAAACTATTCAGATATCTTAAGAAAAAAAAGGAATTTATTGGCAAAAGAAGTTTACTAATTAGTGGAACTGTCTTAAAGGTATTTAGTGCACAAAAACTTAAATTTTTACATGAAAACACTTTGTAATTTCTTTAATAATCATGATATCTCAATGAAACTTTCAGGGAATGCGTGTCTCTTTATACTCTTCAATCTGAAGGAATGATAATCTATATTTTAAGTTTGTTCTTGGTGTGACAGTATTAAGATTGGAACTACCACACCATATTTATTGTATTCGTCACTTTTTATCCTATATACATGTTTTTAAATAACATGGTAAATGTGTGTCATGTATTTTTTATTATATTGGTCAATAACAAATCAAATCCTGTCCCTCTTCCTCCTCTTCTTCTTCCTGTTCAGGAAACTTTTTTGAACAATAAAAACGTATGAAACTTCGGGATTAGAAAGTCAAAATAATCCGAAATACGTAGTTTTTACCTTTCAAAAGCGTCACAGTGAGTTTTTAATATGTTCTGTGACGATCTGAATGTTGACGAAAGTGGAAAATACAAAATGGCGGACGAGGAGGAGTTTGTAAGTTGTGTGTTGTAGATGTAGTTCACCTCCAGGACACCAGAGGGGTGTAGAAGATCAGTCAAAACCGCATGAAACGCACTGCTAGCGTTTATTTTCGTTTGACTTTCAAAAGTTAAACGTTACACTGAAATAAAACGTGAAAACGATGCGTTTTCCCTGGAAATGCTGTTTTGCGTAAACGAGGCCTGAACCCGTTGCTAGCTCCAGCGGCGAACTTCCATTCTTCAGCATTGAAGAAACAAAACTTCGGAGCGTCTCCTCACTTTAAACCTGGTACAATGGCATTTTCGCGCAAAGATAAAACCACTGCTC
This sequence comes from Blennius ocellaris, assembly GCF_963422515.1. Taxonomy (NCBI): domain Eukaryota; kingdom Metazoa; phylum Chordata; class Actinopteri; order Blenniiformes; family Blenniidae; genus Blennius; species Blennius ocellaris. The sequence goes on along the minus strand of NC_137650.1, from coordinate 32,583,345 downwards.
TTATAGTTTCTACTCGTCGCACAGGAGCCTCGTTCCTCGGTTCTGGATCTCTGACGTGACGTCGGTCTGTTTGTGATTCCCAGATGAAGACGAAGAAGCGACACAGGAACAGCGCCCCCGAGTGGGGGGCTTACTGCAACCTCAACGACCTCGGTCAGTTTGTGTGTCGGTTGAAAACCTCGACAACACAGGAGGAGCTCCGGTGTTCTGGAGAAAACTCACTTTGTACTGTGAGAAGTGGAATCATGAGCCTTGAATGTATCACACCCATCATCGAATGGATTGTGTACTGACTGTGTGTGTGTTCAGGTGTGGACTGAGTGAGTGTGTGTTCAGGTGTGTAGTGACTGTGTGTGTGTTCAGGAGTGTAGTGACTGTGTGTGTGTTCAGGAGTGTAGTGACTGTGTGTGTGTTCAGGAGTGTACTGACTGTGTGTTCAGGTGTGTACTGACTGTGTGTTCAGGTGTGTACTGACTGTGTTGAGGTGTGTACCGACTGTGTGTGTGTTCAGGTGTGTAGTGAGTGTGTGTTCAGGTGTGTACTGACTGTGTGTGTGTTGAGGTGTGTACTGACTGTGTGTGTTCAGGTGTGTACTGACTGTGTGTGTGTTCAGGTGTGTACTGAGTGAGTGTGTGTTCAGGTGTGTACTGACTGTGTGTGTGTTCAGGTGTGTACTGAGTGAGTGTGTGTTCAGGTGTGTAGTGACTGTGTGTGTTCAGGTGTGTAGTGACTGTGTGTGTGTTCAGGTGTGTACTGACTGTGTGTGTTCAGGTGTGTAGTGACTGTGTGTGTGTGTTCAGGTGTGTACTGACTGTGTGTGTTCAGGTGTGTACTGACTATGTGTGTGTTCAGGTGTGTACTGACTGTGTGTGTTCAGGTGTGTACTGACTATGTGTGTGTTCAGGTGTGTACGGACTGTGTGTGTGTTCAGGTGTGTACTGACTGTGTGTGTGTGTTCAGGTGTGTACTGCATCGACCGGCGGTTCAGTTACCACGTGGAGCCGTACTACCGAGGTACACGCCTCCCCAGCCAATCCCCTCCTGCTCTGCTCTGCTCCCTCAGCCAATCACAGCCTGAGCCTGGTCCTGCATGTGAGCCTGTTCACACGGAACTCTCCTTTTTAACAACGCTTCTCCTTTTATCTCCGCCCCGTTTTCTCCCTCCACAGATTCTCCAGAGGACTTTGCTTCCAAACATGTTGAATGTATTAACCTGCTGAGTCATGAACTAGTTGAGGAGTTTAACCCGTGTGGCTCCGCCCCCTGGTGTGGCTCCACCCCCCCCGCTGTGTCCAGACGCCGTTCAGACCGTTGTGTTTCCCCGTCTGTGTCTCCAGACTACATGAAGGGCTCGTTGTCCAGCAGCTGCTCACTGAACAGCGAGAATCCGTACGCCACCATCACCGACCCGCCCGGCGCCTGCAAACACTCCGAGAGCAGCTACGTGGAGATGAAGTCTCCGGCTCGCCGCGAGCACTGCTGCTCCGCCGCCATCATCACCACCACCGCCAGTAGCGCGGCGGCGCCCGCCAAGAACGTCTACGACATGGGTAACCTACCCACAATGCTTTTTGAAAAGGAGTTTTCACTTGATACGTTGTGATGTCATCGGGGGGGCTAAGTTACGATCGGCTATAAGAGCCAAAACTGTGAAAACAATGACACAGCAATTTTTCTAATACCCACGTGACACTAAATTTACATTTAAAAACACAAGAATCAAATCACTTGATTGATTTGATTCTTGTGTTCAGTCACTCTTCAGTGTGGCGAGCTCTGGTTCCTGTACACTTCTCAAGTTTTTACGCATCGTTTCTTATTTCCTTAAAAATCACTTTTTTAATATAGTATATATATTTTTTTAATATAGTATATATATATATATATATACACACACACAACAAATATATAATTTTTTTACAATTTACAAAACCAACTTTTCAACAAAAAAATTCACAAAGTGAGTTTTGTGATCTGAATAATTTTCTCATATATAATTTACTCATGATGCTTCCAAATTGAATAAATAATAACTCAAGTGCATTAAAGGTATAATGCATCTATTTTAATTATCTATACTGAAATCTTTACACACCTCTACATTTATTAATTAATTAATTGAAAATAAGCTAAGCCTGGTCAATTCTGTACTACCACTTTCGACCACCGGATGGTGTCAACCGGTTCAGATAAAAAGTGACTCGCTGCTGCTGCTCAGTGGTGAACAGTGGTATTACACATAATCATGTGTGGCAGGAGTGAGTCGGGAGGCCTTTAAGATGATGTTTATAGGCTTTTTAAAGGTGAGTAAACAAAGTGTCCTCCTCTTTACTTCCTGGTCTCCGCCCCTCAGAGCCCACCATCAGCGTCATGCAAGGCGGCGCCGTGTTCCCGCCTTACCCCCAGAACCCGTACGACCTGCCCAGGAACAGCCACATCCCCGGACACTACGACCTGCTGCCGGTGCGTCCCAGCCCGTCGCGCGGCCACAGCCTGGCCCGGCACGGCCAGAGCCCGCCGCTGCCCGCCAGCCCTACCAGCCCTACCAGCCCCACCAGCTCCCTGCTGTGAGGCCGGCGCCGCCGCCGTGTCCCAGGAGTCTGAGGATTCCCAGGAATCCCAGGGGTCCAAGGAGTGTGACATGAGGACATCACATCAGGAGGAGGATGGGACTTTTATTTATTTATTTATCTATGAGTGTGTGTGTGTGCGTGCGCGTGCGTGCATGTATACATGTTGGACGTCCATCAAAAGGCACTCAGAGGGTAGAAGCTCGTCCCCTCCACCGAAAACGACTTCAGACGATTCAGATCTCTCAGCTGAGACACTTCCCCCCCCCCCCACCCGGGGGGGGCAAGAAGTCTGGTTTATCATTGGGATGGGGGGGGGGGGGGCTTTAAGAGTGGACTCATCAGAGTGGCGATCTCTGGTTCCTGTACAGTTCTCAAGTTTTTACGCATCGTTTCTTATTTCCTGTTTACATATTGGAGGACCCCGCGGGGCTCCGGACTCTTTGTCAATCAGCGGTTCTCAACCTGAAGACCTCGGAACGTCAACCAGACATAAAACCTCCACCGGGAAGACACCGGGGGACACGAAGGGTTCAGAACTCTTTAGATTTATAAGAAGAAATACAAAAAATTTGAATAAATAAATCCTCAAGTTTTTATGGAACGCCATAAATATACCATATACCAATACCGATACCGATGCCAGTATCGGGGCCGATACTGTACCAGAGCAGTTGTACTGGCTAAAATTTTCTGATTAGAAATTGATTGTGAAAACGAGGTTTAAAAAAAAGTTTTTATTGGAACCAGGGGGATATATGGGGAACATTTTGGGGAAAAGTATAAAAAAAAAAAAAAAAAAATTTAATCCCAAAACTTTTAAAATTGACATTAAGGAAGGATTTAATTTTAATATAAGAATAAAATATGAACATTTAAGAGGGAAGCTTCGGGTTGAGATCCACTGCTGCAGCTGCACAAACTGTTTGTCTTCTTTTTGCATGAAAAGATGTTTAGTTTACTTCAGGGCCCGTTTACACAGCAACTTTTTGAAAATGCTCCATCTTCATGGAAATGGGGGGGGGGGGGTGAAAAACTTTCTGAAAACAGCTGGTCTCCTTGTGGAAGGCAGTAAATAATGATCTGCACAGTACATGGACAATAACAACAATGTTTACAAAAACAATGTGTTTTTGAAACGTTGTCGTGTAAACAGGGACTCGGTTTAGTTGCTCCAAACACCAACACATGTCTCAGTCAGGATTTTTTTCCCTCCCTCTCAACTATTTAAAATCTAAAATTCAACACATTTGAGCTTTTTTTTTTTTTTTTTAACAGAAATGTTGGATTTTCACTGTTTTAGTCTCCAAGACTCTCAAAAATGTTTTCCACTGAGATTAAAGATTAAAATTTATGGTCAGTGAGAGAAAAATGACAAAGAAGAAAATAGAAATGATTTTCACAATTTTAAATATTGACATTACCTAAAATGAAATTAAGTGATTAATTCAAGATTTTGAAAAAAAATAATTTTAAGAAACTATTTCAAAATTTTAAGTTTCACAAAGAAAAAGAAATTTTTTTTAAAAAAGTGTAGATTAATGAAAAGAAAATTAAGAATATTCTTTCAAAAAAGAAAAGTTTTGGAATTAAAGTTTCAGGCTAAAGACACATGTTGAATTACAATAGCGATTAAAGATAAAGGAGAAAAAATTTATCCAAAACAAAAACATTTTAAAAAACGATTATTATTCAGCCAGATTAAAGTTGCAGAGAAAAAGTTTGATTGAGATTTCAGACTTTTTTTTTAATTTACAGGAACTTGATTAAATTTTAAAGAAACTAAAACAATCAAGATGAATTCTACAAGGTTTTTTTTTTTAATATATTGGAAGAAATTTCTTATCCAAGCCAAATATTGCATTATAACAATAAAAGTTTAAAATTGTAGAGTCAAATTATCAAACATTCTGACATGACATCTCAGATCTGAGAAAATTTGATTTCTTTATTTTTGAAGAAAATTAATTCGACAAAAGAATACGAAGATATTTTCTTGCGGTGGAAATTAGTCAACATTTTACAAACAAAAAAAAATTATTCTGAGTCACAAACGGTAAATTAAATATTTCCAAATTAAAAAAAAAAAAAAGAAACATTTTAAGAAACATTAAAACTGAAGTTTTATGTTTAAAAAAATATGATAAACAAATTAAATAAAAGAATAATCAGAGAGTTAAAAAGAACAACTTTTAAGTGACTTAAGTTCTTATTTTGATCTCTGAATTTGAACTTGTGACTTCTTTGGTGCAGATTATGTAAATAATCCCTCCATCCACCCCGTCTCCTCCTCGTCCTTCTTTTCCTGTCATACTGACTTTGGCCACTAGATGTCGCAGTACACTAGGATACGGGTGATTTCGGCTCATCACAGAAAAAAAATCAATGTCCTGTCACTTCAGAAACTTACAGACCTCGATAACTTTGACCAGTTTACACACAAACACTTGAAATTTCTAGATGAAAAACATTTTCAAAACTTTACGTGTGTCCGGCAAATATGCATTAAATTACAAGTTCAGATTCTCAGAAATTCAATGATTTAAAGTTTTGTTTTCCATTGATTGTTCAGTGTTCATGAGAGCAGAGATAGAAAGTACTGTTTAAAAAAAAAAGAAGTCACAGCACACTTCCCTGAGGAACTCCACATTTGAAAATAAACATTTAATCTCACAACTGTCATGAATTCAATCTAGAAATGTTAAGTTTACATGTAATGAACTGACTATTTACAGATTTAATTTTGTCACGTAACTGACAAAAAAACGTGGAGTTTTCCAGGTTATTTAAAAAAACAACAACAATCTACTGTGCGCAATTCATTTGTTTTTAACATTAACGACTATCATTCTCAGGATTAATTGATGAAAACTTGGAATAAAGCTACAACAAACCATATGGAACGCCACAGAAGTCTGAATTCTGTTTTAAATGACAAGTTTCGAGTGAATAAAATTGATTTGTCCATGTAATAAAACTAAGAAATACAGTTGCGTGTCATCTGCATATTGGCAAATTCTCCACAGATAAATGTGAAAAAAAAATCTAACAAACCATCCCTGAACTCCACGTTCAAACGTCTGCGACTTAAATGCAACAAAGCCTCAAGTTTATCATGAACAAACCGCAAATATTCTCACAGATGATCATCTCAAATGAGCATAAACATAAATTCACCATTTACAAAAAAAATCGAAGATTAAAATTTGTATTTTATGAAAAAAAATTATATTCTTTGTGAATAAATTTGCAGCGGCCTGAGGAAAACAGCTGTAATAATCAAAAAATATTCCAAAATGTATACTTTTTTTTTTTAATATTGTCCAAGAGTTGCTTACAAACCTAAATTCTAAATCAGCTTTCAAAATTATTGACATTTATGTCACGTTTTAAGGCAACAAGTCTTGTAGGATACAAATTATGCAGATGAAAATACTGTAATCTTTGTTCATTAATCACAAATGATCGAATAAAAAAAACACATAAAAAAAAATCATAATTAATACATTTCTGCCCATTAGCCTTTAAATTACTTAAGTTTACGTAAAGTCGATAAAAACATTCCCACACTTTGGGTTGCTGAGTGTAGATTTAGATTTAGATTTGTTTTAAGCGACAATTCATCGGCTATTGAGTTTCAATCAATATTCAATTAGTTTCTGAAGTGACTGAAAAGTGGACAAACAGCAATAAGAAGAGGACACGTTGACAATCAGACGACAAGACTTTAGTTTCCCTGCTTCTCTCCCTTTACGTTTTTTTCCCCTCATCTTTGATCCAGGTGATAGTTTCTTCCTCTGTAGACGTGTCGCTGGTTTTTCTGGATTTTTTATTTTATTTTTTAATGTTTTGAACTCTAAATTAAAGTTGTCTCCAGCTTGTGGGGAAGTGGCTTTGTCTTCTGTTCCAACTCCTTTTCTTTTCAGAGTCTTATTTTGTCTTCGAACGCCGTTGATGACAAATTTGAACATGGATCAAATACAGCTCATTTATTATGTGGCGTTCCACAGGGATCTATGTTGGGACCCTTACCGGATGAACCGGTTAGTGGTTTTAGTCTTCAAACTAGATGCTTGAAATGGCATCGGTGTGTCCCAACTTAGAACCCGATTAGAACGTGGAAAGTAGAAATTTAAGTTTTGTTGTAAAATATTTGAAAAGTTTCGGAACGTCGGGAACCATCGAGATCTTCTGGAACCCTTCCTGCCATCGCTAAGTTGCTATTGCTAACCTGGTGCAATGTTCCACTGTCGGCTGTGTGTGTGTTTATGTTTGAGTGTGTTACTATCCTTAAAATCCTTAAAATGAAAACTTAAATTTCCCTTTCTCACGGAGTGTCGACGCGTTTTCTAAATCCGACTTTCCCAGTGAACACGGCAAAAAGTCACAATGTCAACCGTGACACATTCAAATGTCAAAATGTAAAAAATTGCTGTTTGTAAACTTAAAAATGTTAAACGTTGCTTGTTGAAAACTTGAATCTCAGAATTAGTTTTAATCTCTTCAGCAAAACGGTTACGAATCGGCTAAAGTGGAAAAATTCATGGGGGGAAAAAAAAGGTGGAAATAGGCGACACAAACAAACAGACGAATAAGAATATTGCTTAATTGTAGCTACGAGATATGATACATTTTTGTAAATGTTTTTTTTCTCCTTCGTTTCAGATAATTAGCATGTTTTGTTGCTGCGGACAAATTTTAATTGGTGAAAAATGGCAAAAATGGCTTTATTCGTCATAAAAGGTTGCAGACCCCCGGTCCAGATTAAGGTAAGTGATGGTGTGAATCCAAATCACTGGTGGAAGACGTTAACTTGGTTCATGCTGGTCACTAATTAATGCTAACTACACTTCACTTCTTCTGTTCTTACATCCCCTGCTGGTACGGAGTGGTATTACAGCCCCGGTTGACTTTTGATCTTCGACTTTCCAATTATTATCTTTAAGTAGTTAACAAAATGTCATGTACTGTTGCTTTAAACGACAGATGGATGTATTTTAATTGCAGACAATCTTTTACGTGGATATCGAAGTTGATTTGAGGTACAATTAATTCAGTTCTTCCTGTTTTCAATATCCTGACCAATCATTTTGGTCTCAGGAAGAGAGGTAGACTCACTGCACCTGGTGGTAAAATGTGGTATTACAACAATATTCATATAGTTAGATGGCTAACTTGTTCATTTCAGTGAATTCCTCTGCAACGTTCCGTTTTTTGATTAAAACTAACATTTGTGTTAAACTTTAGCACACAAACGATGAACTTCAGTTTGTGCTATTTCCTAAAAGAAATAAAATGAAGACAAGCCAGATGAAAGGTTTATGACTGGTGCGCTTTATTAAGATGAACCGATAACTTAAGATATAGACACAATTGTACAATTTATCAATCTGTACAAAACATAAAACCATTCATTTTGACCTCCCTCTCACATTTTAACCCTCCAGATTCATTGAAGTGAATCGTTTTACTCTCATGTGTTTACACTGGAATTACAGTCAGTTATAGATTCAATATCGTAAAAAAAAAAAAAAAAAAGGAATCAAACATATTTCTTTAAAAAAAAACACACAAAAACAATGGAAACAACATGAAAGGTACATGAGACAGCAGAGAGAGGAATCACTTCGTCCACAGACTCCAGTCTGATTACCCATCAGCCCTCACACACTCCGAGTCTGGGCGTCCTGCTGAAGACTGGCTGCAAGTCCAACAGGACACACACACTCGGACGGGGGTGTGTGTGTGTGTGGGAGAAACTTCTTTCGCTTCGATGAACCCGAAACCGCCACGTTTCCCGGACAGTGGTGACAAGAGACGTAAGGCAGTACGACGTGGAGGCGCCGTCGTACGGAAGCCATGCGGTGTGGTGAAGTCAGAGGCAGCTCGGTGTACGTAGGCTTTACGTGACGATGACGACACGACCCGGCGTGGCCGGAGGGGGGGGTGAGGGGTGGTGGTGGTGGTGGTGGTGGGGAGGGTAGGGCGGCGTCGGGGACCGGTTCTGCACGACTGTCGGAACGTTGACTTTTACACCGATTCATTGAAACCAGCTAAACTTACAAAGCAATCACGTTTTTGTTGATTTAAGTCTGATGAAGACTGATGAAGAGTAAATCCCGCCGCCTCCTCCGTCTGATTGGCCAGCGTGGCGTGGCGAGGCGAGGCCGAGTCGTCCAGTCAGGTGTAACGAGAGGCAAGTTTGGCTGCAGACTTTAAAGTACGTACAGCGACTCACCCGTTCACCTGCTGGCTCAAAGTGGTACTACACCCTCGTTAAGCATTTCTGATGATTGTGTTTGACAAACCGGAGGCTTGAAGTAAAGTTGGAGTTCATTTTGAGGGGGGGGGCGCCATTGTTGACAGTCGAGCAGAACTGTGCATGACACCGGACTGAAAAGACGCGCCCCCGCCTTGCCACCAGGCAGAGGGAGCGAGGGGTGGAGGAGGCACCCCCAACCCCTTTACGAGGGACAAAGGGGGCGGAGGTCGTCCCCCGGTTGCTTGCTGTGCCCCCGGACAGGGGGGAGAGACAAATGGAGTGAGGGACGGAGGACGACCCCCCCACCTCCCCAAACAGAGGGAGTGACGGGCGGAGGACATGCTGCGAGTGGGCGAATGAGGCGAGAGGTGGCGGAGGCACTGTGAGCAGAAAATGGCCACAATTTATCCAAATCCCTCGACTCCCTTCAAGGCGAGAAGCCTCCAGCTCAAAAAGTTGACCGTCACCGACCGTCGGATCGAGAAGGATTTACTAGTTTTCTCCATTTTCTTAATCCGACACTTTCAGAACAGGAAAAAAACAAAACAAAAAAAAAAAACCAACCTCATAACATTAAAATAAACTTTCTACATTTGTGTTTTTGTTTTTTTCTTCCAAGCGACAGAAACAGGTCCAGATTCAGTCTGTGCGGTAAATAATCTAACTCCTACACACAAAAGGCAAGTTCACTAAATCTAAAATCCGCCGGCTGGCATTAAAGGTACAGCACGTTAAGAATCGATGCGTCTTACCACCTCCGTGCTCCGGGTGGCGGCAGTGAGTCGACAAAACTTCACTTTAGTGTCACAACCGTTTTGACTCGCTGCGACGGTGGCACGCGGTGGCATTACAGCACGGCGGGCGTGCTGTACCTTTAAGAGTCGGCGGGAGTTTCTGGAATCGCTCTGGGGTTTGTGTCGACATGCAAAGCGGACGTTACGAGTAAATATGGGAGGAATGTCAGGGGCGAGAGTGCGAGAGCTCTCTTCCTTCATGTTGCGGCGGCGGCGCTCTGAGGACCTCCTTCAGCCGTGTGCTGGTTTCTGCATAGTTGGAGTCAAAGAGCGCCTTTTTCTTCTTCTTCTTCTTCTTCTTCGACGCGGACGACGTGAAACCCCGAGGCCACCGGGAGTCGTGTTCGTCCTTCAACAACCCTCCGAGGCCACGATAGCGTACCCCCCCTCCCCCCGCAGAGCCACGCTGCATTCGAGGACAGCTGGGAAATTCTCAACTCACCGAGATCAGGACGCCAAGTCATGGCCACGCCCCCCCCCCCCAAAAAAAAAACGTGGGGAGGAAAAGAAAGAAACGCTTTCAAGTGTCAAACTCGGGTCTGTAGTGTTTCGATGTACTTTTAAGTCAGAACAGCAAAGTCGTCAGGAGGAAGGTGAATGAAAACGTGTTTGAAGACGTTTTCGTAATGGCGAATGTTACGAGAAAAGAAAGAAAAAATGTTTTCTGGATGTTTGTTCCAACTTTAAACTTCTATTCAGTCCAAAGTTTCTTCTAAACCCCGCAGGACCAGTTTAAAAAAACCCTCTTTTTACACCAAACCGGCTTCTTCGACTCTCCTCATTAAGCTGAAGTTTATTAAACCGCTTCCAGTTTGATCCCAACAGTCCAGAGACACGTTTGAGGTATTTTGGGACGGTTTGTCCTGCTCACCTGTCCAAGTGTCTCCCGCCTCCTCCCAAACACGACGCCGATAAACGGGAGACACGTTCGCTTCTCGACGGAGAACGAAGCGAGGTGAGGAGATTTTAAGAGACGACGGTTGAACAAGGAACGCGAACTCTTTTATTTCCCAGCCGTCCCTGAACGCACCGAGACTCTTCCAATTTAGCAGAGCTTTCGGTCTTCCAACGAGACACGCCGAGCGAACGGTCCCCCGTTTATCGCCCCTCGGGGGGGAGGGGGGGGGGGCGGGTATTCACAGCAATCGGATCGAAACGGCGCGACACTACGGGAGCGCAGGGGCGAGCGCCGTACATCCACCACGTGGTTTCCAAAAACAGTACATTGCACTAAAGAGGAGGAGGGGGAGGGTAGAGGGGGGATGGGGGGAGGGGGCGGGGCTAAATGACACAGGAGAAGCTCGTTTTACAGGAGTACACTTCGGAGCGACGTCGGTGTGCTTTAAACCCACACTGGTGGATATGATGACGGGGGGGAGACGGGGTGGAAACGGAGCCGGAAGAAAAACAATCACATTCATATATTAAGACATTTCCGTGACATGTCAGCGCATCTACAGTAAGAACTCTAAACGTGATATGAAATGCCTGCTGTCCTGCAGAGGGGGGGGGGTAAGGGAGGGGGGGACCCCGTATGGTGACTTCGTCTTATATTGGGGTATATTTACCAGGAGTATGGACAGGGGGGGAAGGAGGAGGAGGAGGGGGGCGAGTGGGGTAGAGGGGGGGGGGGGGGGGGGGTGCAGAGTTCAGGTGGCGGCGGCGGCCTCGTCCCTCCTGCACCGAACAGCACGCGAGGCAGTCTATTCTCTGGGGGAGCTCAGAGCGGGGTAAAGGGGGGGGAGGAGGGGCAGCAGGAGCAGGCGGGGGAGGAGGGAGGGGGGGGGGGGGGGTCTGTGGCCGGACTAGATGTTCTGACAGCACTGCATCTTTGGTTTGTTCTCAGTGGGCTGCACCTGGATGTTGACCACGTTGTTGCTAGGCGACATGTCGCTCTCCTGACGCTCCGACATCTGCTTCTGGGACACGATGCGGTAAATCTCTGCCGGGGGGGGGAATAGATAGCGGTGAGTTAGTTATGATTTTGTGTTGTCTTGGCCGTGTGTACTTTCTGATTTTTTTTTTCTTTTAACTGTGTTGTGAAGCACTTTGTGGCTTTTGACCGTGAAAGGTACCATATAAAGAAACGTTACTTATTTACTTGGTATCCCGCCACCAATATTCACTTGTCTTAGCTTACGACACCGATACATTCATTAACAGAAGCTTTGACTTTAACCAAAACGAGGGCAGTTCTCTGCGAGAGGCCATGTGACGCCTTGTCAGATAAGAAGCCACATGATGTAATGAGGTGTGTGTGTGTGTGTGTGTGTGTGTGTGTGTGTGTGTGTGTGTGTGTGTGTGTGTGTGTGTGTGTGTGTGTGTGTGTGTGTGTGTGTGTGTGTGTGTGTTCCACCCAGCTCCCCGTCCTTCCTCATATACCGCGAGGGTCAGGTGAGCCGGGTGGAGCTGTGAAACAAAAAAAACAAAAAAAAAACAAGCGCACCTGTCAGGATGGTCTGGAAGGCCGTCTCCACGTTGGTGGAGTCCAGGGCCGACGTCTCCAGGAAAGATAAACCGTTCTTCTCTGCAGGGACAGACACGGAGAAACGTTACACACCATAGTTGGAATTCCTCTCTCTCGTCTCTCGTCTTTCTCTACAAACCAGAGGAAGTGCGACTCACCGGCGAAGGCCCGGGCCTCGTCGGTCGGCACGGCCCGCAGGTGGCGCAGGTCGCTCTTGTTGCCCACCAGCATGATGACGATGTTGCTGTCGGCGTGGTCCCGCAGCTCCTTCAGCCAGCGCTCCACGTTCTCGTAGGTTAGATGCTTGGCGATGTCGTAGACCAGCAGGGCGCCCACCGCCCCGCGGTAGTACCTGCAACGGCAAGAGGGCCGGCGCCGTCAGTCCAGTCCCGGCAGGGGGCGCTCGAGGGTGTTCAACACAATATTTTTTTTTTTTATTTTACACAATAATCTTAATTCTGAAGGTAAAACACAGAAATTAACTTAAAAAAATATATATATATTTCAGCATTCACAATTCTATTTAGATCAAAATAAGTTTATTTTTCTCTTTATAAAAATGAATTAGATCTACATTGTGATGCTTTATTACATTTGACATGAGGCTTAAACTGTAGACATAAAGCTTGACTGAAATTCAAGATTATGTCTTATCTTTCCGGTTTGGTCAGATTTTTTTTTAAAGCGTCACTGAAATGCTGAGTTGTATTTAAATCAGCGACCGTCATCCAAACAAAGCCATTGACCGAGGCCCCGTTTACACAAAGTATCAAATTAAAATGCATCGGTTTTTTTTGTTGTTTTATTTCGAACACGGACTGGGAGTCATGACACTCTGGAGGAAAACGCTGTTATCACTGCCCGTCTACTGAGCATGTGCAGAACAACTATTTCCTAGGGCCAGGCGCAGCTTTTCAGAAACGTTGACATTTCACGTTCATCAAAAAGTTCTACCTTCAGAGCCATTTTGAAATAGTTGCATTTCCGGAAAGTGCCTTTTTTCTTTTCTTTTTTTTGTTTTAAATCAATCTGCATGGAATCGGGAGCCTTTGTGGGAAACATTCCAGCTCGGGATCCATTTAAGAAGTTGTGTTTTCATGGGCTGTCATGGCAACGGGGCCGTGGATGACAAACGATCACCGTGACTTTCAAGCGTTTAAGGTTTAATGGGATTTACTAACTTGATTTTCCCTCTTCGTACTAAAAATTCAAAGCGTCAAACAGTGAAGCCTGTGTCGTCCCGTTAAACTCACGCTGACGTGATGGCGCGGTAACGCTCCTGCCCGGCCGTGTCCCAGATCTGAGCCTTCACCGTCTTGCCGTCCACTTGGATGCTGCGCGTGGCGAACTCCACGCCGATGGTGCTCTTGCTCTCCAGGTTGAACTCGTTGCGGGTGAAGCGGGACAGCAGGTTACTCTTCCCTACGCCCGAGTCTCCGATGAGAACCACTGAGGGACGACAAGGACAGACGATGAGCCCAAAGACACGCATTCTGACAAGATTTAAAAACATTTAGATTATTTTTTTCCATTTTAGACACATTTGTTCAGGTTATCGCTTCATGTGATGAAGTTAAAGCCCAGAAACGCTCAGTGAAATCACTTTGGCTGCTGTAAATAAGACTTTATTCAGATTAATTCTGTTCGATATGAACTGTAGTTATTGTTCTATTGTGGTTCCACAGGTTCTGTTTGTAGTTCTGTCCTCTGATTGTAGTTTTCTTGTGGTTGTCGGTTCTAATGTGGCTGTTCTGATGGCATTTCAATAGGTCCTGACTGGAGGTTCTATTGTGGCTCCATGTGTTTTGGTCGAAGGTTCTATTATGGTTCTATAGGATCAGGACGAAGGTTCTACTGTGGCTCCATGTGTTCTCTGGTTGAAGGTTCTATTATGGTTCTATAGGATCAGGACGAAGGTTCTATCGTGGCTCCATGTGTTCTCTGGTTAAATGTTCTATTATGGTTCTATAGGACCAGGTCGAAGGTTGTAGGTTCTAATGTGGCTGTTCTGATTTCAATAGGTCCTGACTGGAGGTTCTATTGTGGCTCTATGTGTTCTCTGGTTGAAGGTTCTAACTGAATGTTCTATTATGGTTCTATAGGATCAGGACGAAGGTTCTATCGTGGCTCCATGTGTTCTCTGGTTGAATGTTATATTATGTTTCTATAGGATCAGGTCAAAGGTTCTATTGTGGCTCCATGTGTTCTCTGGCTGAAGGTTCCAGGTACCTGCTGCTTCCATCGCGTTGTATTAATAACAGCTGATATTTCACGAGCATGTCGCTGTAATTACTAAAAAAAAAAAAAAAAATCCCGGTGGCTCTCAGATCAACGTTTTGATCCTCTCTAAAGTGGACACCAATCCGTTTCAACGTGTTTTTTTTTTTTGTTTCCCCTGCCCGGCCCGGTAACGGTACTGGTACCGGGCTGATAACGGTGAAAGGTGTGTCCGCGCCCACTGACGGGAGGCTAACTCCGGCTAACGCTAATCACGCCCGGTCATTTAACGTAAACCTAAGCCCCAAACCCCGGTGAGCCGGTGTGTCTTGTTTACGGAACGGGTTAGGGGGAGGCGGTTTTGGGGAGGCGAGGCGGATTCAAGTCGCTGACAGTTTGCGGAAATGTGTCCGCGGAGCGAAAAACAGCACAAAAGGTCCAGTTAGCCTGATCCGATCAGCTGGCCTGTTAGCATCCCGGCTAACAGCTACGACAATAAACCCCACACGGAGCGGCTTTACCTTTGAACAAATAATCGTATTCGTCATCTCTGGTGCCCATTGTCTTATTGGAAGCAGAATAATCCCAGATTGAGTGAGTTCGGAGGGGAGAGACGCAGATCTGGTGATTTAATCTTCCAACGGGAATCTGTTTAGAAGCCTACTTTCTTCTTCGTGCTCCGCCGCGGCAGCCTCACAGCGACACGACGGACACAGCGGCGACACCCGGCGGCCACAAGGCGAACTACACGATGTGTATTTAATCCTCGCAAAAAATATTGGGTGGAATCGTTACTATCATCATATAACACTGAAATTACCGTACTAATCGCTGCCACAATAACACATGAAATCTTTGACTTTTTGAAAAGTAAATAATGTGTTTATTTTCACCTTCAGGAAATAAAAGTAACCGTCCATCTTATCGTCTTCCTCCTATGCTGGAGCCAATCATGCTTAACCTGCCGCTACTATTATCTATTGATCCAGCTGCTGCTTCCCTGCTAAACCTGAATTCACTCGGATAAACCCGCTGTGACTGCTCTGCTAAATCTACTCTTCACTCTGCCAGACTTGCTTCTGTTGCTCCGCTAAACTTGCTGCTGCTGGAATCTATTGAGCCGGCTGCTACTGCACCGCAAAGCCAGTTTTCGCTCCACTAAACCACCTACTGCTCTGCCAGACCTGCTGCTCCTGTTTCATCTGAACCGACTCTGTCGTCTTGACTTGTGAAGCCGACTGCCTGCACAGAGGTTAACCTGCGTCGACATGCTCTGCTAAACCTGCTGTTGTTCTGCCTCATTGGCTGCTGCTCTGCTAAACCCGCTGCTGCCACACTGCTGTTCGTCTTCTGCTAAAGTTCTTTATCCACACAATCACTCCATGACAGAAGGTGAAGAGGCTTTGTTGACTATTCGTCGTCTTCTGCTGCTTGTCCTCGTTGGCTCCGGTTTCCAGGAGAGACTCGGGTGAAATTGAAGTAGTCGGATCTCTTTGTGACTGGAGGTCGACATGTTCACATCAGGAAGTCCAGAGGTCTCAGTCCTGCCCAAGTGAAAGGTGAGTCTCATAACCAGGACTGTCAATAGCGATCTCCTATCTTCTCTTCATGTTCAAAAAAAGCAAACATCTGGAACCAAACCGTTTTTAAAGTCCTTTAAATGAAGCCAATCAAAAAGAAACCAGAACACTTTCCTGTGGAACTCAAGATTTTATTTCTTTATGTAATCCTGAAGGAATTTCCTCAATTTTGTGTTCTGCAGAGAGAAAAAATATGGGAGAAGCCGTTTAAGTTCATCAGGTTTAAAAGCAGCGGGTGTGGTTTTCTTGCTTCAGACTTACTTTTTTACTCCAGATGCTTTTAGATTTCGTGACCTTCAGGTCCCCCAGTGACTCGTAGGCGTCCTCGGGCGGCTCGGCGGGTTTTTGGAGAATCTCTGCACGCGTCTCCCCGTCTCCCCACGGAGCGGGACTGGCTCTGGACCTGTCGGCGGTCTGGTACAGCGGGTTGGACCGGGACACGGAGCTGCTCGGCTCGTGGAGGGAGGAGGTCTGACAGGTGACCCTCTTTGGAGGACTGAAGGAGGAGGCGAGGCCGCTGAGCCGGGCGGAGTCATTCTCATTCTCCTCCTCCGTTTGGGAGCCGTCGTTCAGCGATGGCGGAGTCCTGCTCGTGTTGTCCGCCCGCTCCGACTCTCCGGCTCCCGGCGGACTCCCGTCGGACCGACGGCTTGAGCAGCGGGCGCGGACCGAGACTCGTTCGGGCTTCGGCGGGGGGATCGCGTTTCCCCCGAGTCTCTCCTCGCGCCTCCTCGAGTCGCCCTGAGCGTCGGAGGGAGCGGCGTTGAGTGAAGACCCGCTGAGGGTGAAACCCACAGGAAGACTTCGCCTCGGTACCGGAGGGAGTCCCTGAGAGACCAGAGGACGACGAGTTAACGGTTCCGTTGACCTGAATCAGTTTGGTTCTTCTTCTACGTACAGACTCATTTCACTTCTATCCATCTGGTTCTTAAACCACTTTATCCGTCCAGTATGGTGGCCTGGAAGTGCAAAACACTACAAACTCCAGAAAACACTTTCATCACAACACAATGTAAATGTGTAGAGTTATTGCCGTCAGCTTAATTTTTTTTATGAAAAAAATAGCAAACTATCAAATCATTTTCTCTATTTGTAAGTGGGGTTTTTTTTGTATTGGGTAGTGTCTTCTCTATTTGGTTGGATTTTTTTGTATTTGGCAGTGCTTTCTGAAGTTTGTAGTGTTTTGCACTTCCAGGCCCCGAACCAGGAAAAAAAGAAAAACCATCCCGTGCGTGGATTGAAACATGCAAATTTACACACGGAGACGAGCCCGGCCTGGATGAAAACTCGACGCTTCCTTCCTGCTACGAGGCCAAAGCCGTCACGACAGTAATCGCCGTGCTCCCGATGCACGAAACACATACGCAAATGCACAAAACCATACGTGCAAACAGCCGTGACAGTTTGAAGCCATGTGAAGATTGACCAGATATGTGAGACGTGTTACCAGAGTGACCGTGAGCTTTAACGACGTCAGAAGACAGTGTGTGCAGATCAGATAGTCGATCTATTTTAGACCTCTGAACTCGGAGACGGTTCTGGTCTTGGTTTCCCTCCAACATCGACTTTCCTCTGTACTCATATCGCGCCATAACAACGGCCACTGGGGGGCAGTGCGACGGTGACCCGGGTGCTCCCTCGGGGTCTTTCAGCCTCACCTGGGACGCCGCCCCCGCAGACACCGTCCCCGTCAGCTTCCTGGGTTTGGATTTTAGCCGCGGAGCAGGAGGAGGAGGAGGAGGAGGTCCCGCGGCAGCGCCCGCCTGCCGCCGGGTCCCCTGGTCCCGCTGGAGATCTTCCCGGTCCCACAGGGTTCGCAGAGCTTGAACGCTCACCCTGGACTCGTCCGCCGGACCGTGATGCACCACGTCGTACAGCCCGTCCACAGCCGCCTGAGCGTGACGGTCGACAGTCAGTACTGGACACACTCAAGTTTGGATATTATGTCGTAACCACGTGAACAATTCAGCCCTTGGTGTTCTGCAGCGCCCCCTAGGATAGCCAAAGCACCCCCAAGAAATGTGATTTTTTTGTTATTTTATTTTTTTCCCCAGTGGTTTTAGATTTTTTATTTTTTTTTTTATGTGTGAAGACTATAATTTGTTGCCTGGTTGATTAAAATTTTTTTTAAACTAAACAGCCATGTTATGTGATTCAGGCCAATCGCTGCAGCGCATGCTAATATTAACCTTTTGAAGCGACAACTTCCTGTTATTACGATCGCATTTTTCCTGGTGACTGTTTAACTGACTAATAGTAATGAAACATGGAGCGTCTTTTGCAAAAAAAAAAAAAAAAAGTCAAAACAATAACTGATGCCTTTGCTCTGTACAACAACCACTGGGGTATTGTTTTATTTCCAACGTCTCATGGTGAGTGACGATCATTGCCTATTTGGTGTTTGAAGATTTGAACTCTGACCTTTGGTTCTCTCTATGCCGTGTTTATTAATATAATCAGATCCATTGAACCAGATATTTTTCTTCCAGTGGAGGTTTTTGATGACTGGCAGCAGCAGTCAAGCATCTTTGTGTTTGAGGCCCAAATCAAAATGTGTGTTTTGCTTCTTGTTGCTGTTGAGGCTCCATCAGAGACATTCTTGTGTTAAAAGTCTTTTTTTTCAGTGGCGTGTTTAAGTGGCAGACTTGTAAACCTTTCATCTTTATCACTCTAGCTAAATATCTTGCGTTTTGTGTCGCATAATATCGTTTTAAATAGTGGCGCTTTTACTGTTACGTGCGCGGTGCGGCGCGCACACATATCTGGAGCATTCCCCCCATAGCACACCCCCGCAAACAATAACCTCTGGCGCCGCCACTGGACATGATGACGGCCTCCTGGGCTAAATGGCCCCACCTGGTGGCAGCTGGAGGTCAGGTACTCCCCGAAGGGCTGGATGGGGTTGATCCGGTAGTGCTGGACGAGCTGGCCGATGCTGCCGTGCGTCCGATCGTCCCCGGACACGACGAAGAGTCCGTCCCGGTTCTGCGTTACGACGAAGTGACGACACCTGTCCACACCTCTTCGACAGAACCACAGAGACGACAGATAGGGGGGGGACGGTCCCACAAGTCAAACCCCCCCCCCCCCCCACACACAGGTATGGTCTGACCTCAGTTATGTTATGGGCGTTTGTTTTCACGACAGCAGTACTTGGACACTTTGATAATGAGACAAAGTTTTCCAAAATGCTTCGACGCCGTCGCCATGGAAATGTGTGGAAAATGAAACTTGCTCCTCCTTCGCATGCCCACGAAGGCCCCAGTGACTAGAGTTGTTCTGCACACGCTCAGTAGATGGACAATTTAAGAACAACTTTTTTTTTTCCCCGCAGAGTGCCATGACTCCATAGTCTCCCGGGACTTGGGACTTTTATTTTGACAGTCACTGTAGTGACAATTGGACTTGGTCGTCTGTCCATACCAATGTGCGCGTTCTCCCGTTGTTAACGTTTATAGCGTTATTAACGACATTGTTTTCGGTGGAAACGGACTTCGTTTTCTCAATGCTGCCGCGTAATCACGAAAATCTTCGGAAATGAAAAGCGTGAAAACGACGCATAAATCTAAGCATTAATTAATCAGGCTTGAGGAAAGAAAGTAAGAACTAGTTATTCAATGGTGATGATAATAAACATATTTATTCGATTGAAGCTACTTTTTTTTATTTTTACCTCCAATATCGTGTAAATTAAACAACCGAATCCTTTTAAAAAACCAAGCCGAGCTGCCCGAATGCTGACGAGGCTTGGGATTCCTCACCTGTAGGACAGAATGTATCCGACGGTGTTACCGCTGAGACGGACGAGGAACGTCCCCATGGCTTTGTCTTTCAGCAGACCTTCTGCTTCCCTGCAGCAAATAGCAGAACAACAACCAATTGGAAATGCACGTATCAGAGGGACAATAACACAGATGTAAAATAAATGGATGTGTGAAAAGAAAAAAGAAAAGAAAAAAGACTCTGATCCTATCCATGAATCTCTGAGGCGAAATAACATGTGATCCATTTGTCCACAAAAACATAGATTCTCTGCAAAAATGTCAATGAAGTGAAAGCGTATTTGTATATATTTGTATGCGTACTGACAGGGAACTGATCCATTCAAGTGTAAACAGGAAAAAACTGCTACCCAAGATAAATACTCAATCTGTGCAGTAACTAAAGCCGGAAACTTAAGTGTTTCAAAATGATTAAGAACAAACATAAATGGTACGTTTCATTCATCACTACAGGTCCTGGCCCGGTGACTCCAGCAGATTTAATGGTTTCCTCACTCTCTGGCAGTGACGCCGTGGAACCATCCGGGGACGTTTCCGTCGTCCGGGGCGAGCGAGGCCCGATGAGCGTCGGCGGGCCACCGGGGGACCGGCTCCTCGGGGCCCCCCTCCAACCCCTCCGGGTGGTGCTGGGAGCCGCCGCCGCCGCTGCTCCTCCCGTCCATGCTGCTCGGAGAGTGAGGTGAGCTGCACCTCTGGCAGGAAACTGAACCACGCGCATTTGACTATCTGGCGCCGATAGAGCGTCCGTTCCACCTCATCATGTTTCATTTCACTATCTCGGTTCCTCCTAAAGACTCTCTTTAGTCTGGACAGAACCCCCACCCCCAACCCCCAACCCCCCGCCACCCCCAACCCCCAACCCCCCGCCACCCCTCCCCCCTCCCCTGAAGAACGTTGATTCCAGCTCACGTCTGAAGCAAATGCCAATTTATTCCCACAAACTCAATCCACAGTTTTACAAGGAAGTAAAGGAAATACACCAAAACAAAGGGATTCAGATTATGAAGGACTTTTTTTTTTACATGACAACCATTTCGAGTGGAAATGCAAAACTATTGTTGCGTTTTGGTCCGTTTACTGAAACGTTTCCCACGGGTTTCACGAGAATACGGCTTCTCACCTGTGCTACTTCATGTGGCATAACAAATTACTCGTTTCGCAAGAATAAGGCTTCTCGCCTGTGTGAATTATCTCGTGGCGCAACAAATAACTCTGGTACCTGAAGCTTTTCCCACGTTTCACAAGAATACGGCTTCTCGCCTGTGTGAATTATCTCGTGGGCCAGCAAATGGCTCGGCGCGGCGAAGTTTTTCCCACACGTTCCACAAGAATGAAGCTTCTCACCTGTGTGAGTTCTCCTGTGGCGTAACAAATGACTCTGTCGACTGTAACTTTTCCCACATGTTCCACAAGAATAAGGCTTCTCACCTGTGTGCATTCGCCTGTGGCGTAACAAGTGACTCTGTCGACTGAAATGTTTCCGACGTTTCACAAGAATAAGGCTTCTCACCTGTGTGAGTTCTCTGGTGACGTACCAAAGTACCCAAAAAATGGAAACATTTGCCACATGTTTCACAAGAATACGACTTCTCATATGTGTGAATCATCCTGTGGATCTGCAATTGGCTCTGCCCAATGAAACATTTCCCACATGTTTCGCAATAAGTGTTCTCAGCCGCGTGAGTTCTCCTGTGGGACTTCAAATGGCCGCTTGTGGCGAAACGTTTCCCGCACGTTTCACAAGAATACGGCTTCTCACCTGTGTGAGTTCTCCTGTGGGACTTCAAATGGCCGCTTGTGGCGAAACGTTTCCCGCACGTTTCACAAGAATACGGCTTCTCACCTGTGTGAGTTCTCCTGTGGGACTTCAAATGGCCGCTTGTAGCGAAACGTTTCCCGCACGTTTCACAAGGATACGGCTTCTCACCTGTGTGAGTTCTCTTGTGGCGTGTGACATTTCCAGCAGATGCTTCGCCACCAAGAAGCGCTTCACCTTCAGCCTGGCGCTCCGACTCAGGAACCTCGTCCACACGGTCGCCAAGAACTCCGCTGCATTTTTTCAGCTGGACATTTCGAGTCAATTGTGAGTGGGTATGTTTTGTCACGTGGTGGACTTCAGAGAGGAGCTGCTCAGAGTCCGGTTCCTCTTCTGGTTCACTCCAGGAACTTTGCTCCTCAATAGACGGAACCTTAAAGGAACCACGTTCTACCTTCAGTGTGAGACTGCCTCCCTCCTGGCTGTAACGGAGTTCCTGCTGCTCCTCAAGCTGGGGAACTTCTGCTTCTTCCTCTTTGATCTGTGAAAGTTCTTCTGGGTCCTCTTTGATCTGTGGAGGTTCTTCTGGTTCCTCTTTGATCTGTGGAGGTTCCTCTGGTTCCTCTTTGACCTGTGGAGGTTCTTCTGGTTCCTCTTTGATCTGTGGAGGTTCTTCTGGTTCCTCTTTGATCTGTGGAGGTTCTTCTGGTTCCTCTTTGATCTGTGGAGGTTCTTCTGGTCCCTGCTGCTCTCCACAGCAGTTGGTTACCTGGTTAAAGAGCTGCTCCTCCCTGCAGTCGCGCCACTGTTGGAGCTCTGGAGAGACAAACAAGTACAAGTTAAAAGGTAAGTTATGTTAATTCAACAGTTTCAGCTTAAAAAAAAAAAAAAAAGAACAGACTCAAGCGGTGAAAGTGAAAACTTTCACATTTCAAAACGAGCAGAAATTGCAGAATATGATTACAATACAAGTTTTATTTCCGCAGCAAAATTCAGAATTGCTCCTGTTCCCATTGAACGGACGTTACTAATCTCACCGTCCGTTCTCTGCGGCAGTCAGTCGCACCGGGACGTCCAACGTCGGAGGGATCTCGTCCATACCTGTTCTATGCAACTTGATTTGAGGTTTCCAGATGTTATCCAGCCGTCTCTGCTGATGGTCGATCTCCTCCTGGTACCGGACCACAGCCTGTTGAAACACGGTGAAGATTCCCCCGGCGGCAGCGGTGAGCTGCAGGGTGGTCCAGTCTCTCACGGAGCGGTGGGAATCGTCACGATCGCCATCGGCAACCGCCTCCTCGTCCTCCTCTTTAATGTGTGGAGCTTCATGTTCCTCCCGCTCCACAATGGAGCTCGTCTTCTGGTGACCAATGTGTCGCTGTGGAGTCTCTGGAGGGAAACGAGACAAGAGTCTCTGATGTGACGATGTGAATTTTGTACAGTGGTGACGGCTGAGACGGGACAGGCTGCATTTAAAATATGAACATTTACAAACATAAAGTCTGACAGTAGCTGTCAAGAGGACAATCCGAATCTCCCATCTGGGGTTTGAACAAAGAGCCAAAACCAAAAATAAAAAAACTCTGCCGCTTTCAAACTCCAGGTTTTTCAGGCAAGTTTCAACACCGATAAATATGTTTTCACAAGGAAACGTGATTTCTTGGTGATGATTCCTTTACAGGACAGCAGCTGCCCGATCCTTTGCCCGATCGTCGTGTCTTAAAAATGTGGTCGATGCATTGAGACACCAGTTGATCAATTCCATGGTTCCGGTTAAATTCGGATGGGGGTGTGAAGAGAGGCTCTTGTTAGATCTGACAAGAGACAGTACAGGACGGGAGCAGCAAGCGGGGAAGACGAGAGCCGGAGGGAATCAGAATCAGAATCAGAATAGTCTTTATTGTCATTGTAACAGGTACAACGAAATTGCATAGAAAGTTGGGGGAAAGAAGGACAACAAGAGGAGAGGACAGGAGGGGAAAAAAGGCAGATTACAGACTGTGCTCTCAGGAGCACAGTATCAGGGAACAGGAGGAGGGGGGAGTGAGCCTTCATTCCACGCTCACATCCAGGAGAGTTGAAGACAAAACACCAGCCTTGGCGACTGGGTGTCTCGGAATCCAAAATGCAGATTAGATTTGTTTTTGTTCAGGCGATTCAGAAGATGCTGAAACACTTGTTAGGGAAATAAACAATAAGTGCACACTAGTTTTTACTGGTCAGCTTATTCTACATTTTTGGGGGGGTTATTTTTTTAGGTTTATTTGAACCAGTAACCAAGTAAAAAAAAAAATAAATAAATAAACAAAGTAAATACCAGGTATTCAGAATGGCAAATATATATATAATATATATATAAAAGTTGCATTTATTTCTCCAAAATTCTGATTTTTTTTCTAACAAATTGCATATAACATTTCACTCATTTTATCGCCTTTATTACGCCTTTATCACGTTCGCTTTTTGAACCGGATGTGGAGTAAAACAACTTCCGGTGGCTATCCCCATAGCGTTGGACAGTGACGATTATGGCTCGGTCTCTATCGACGCGGCTGTTGTTGTGTTCCTGGTGGGGCAAGAAAACAACCATAGCGCTCTTACCAAGCAGTAAATAACGTGACGTTCAACGGGTGGCGGAACTAATCATAGGGGACAGCATTAAACGCAACACAATGCACGACTGAGTCGTATTTTAACTTTTAACTTTCTGAGCGCCGCTTGCGGAAGGTTTCTACTTTAAAATCTCTCTTGTCATTTCACTCCGGACAAGAACTACAGCCTCATTTCTGTCTGCTGGCTTCAAAAGAAAAGCAACGAGTTCATTCACACTTTTCCATACCTGTTTTGAACAACTTGATTTGAGCTTCCCTGTCGATTTCCAACAATCTGTTCCGACGAACTTCGTCCTCGTACGGGACGATCGTCTGTTGAAACGCGGAGAAAATCTCCCCAGCGGCAGCCGCGAGTCGCTCGTTAATAAAGTCTCTCAAAGCCTGAAGGGAAGTCATCGTTGCTGCAGGAGTTTGAAATGATTCAATGGGACTTGAATCACCTCAAAGCTGCAGCCAGAACTGCTTCTTCTCTCATTGTTTTTTGGGAGGATCACAATCAAGGTTCACGTTCATACTGACACCTGCTGGACACGGGGGGAACTGCTCGTTGCAAGCTGTGTGTTTTACACAGTTATCTGTGAGACATAAACATTAAATCAAATATATTGAAGGAGAGAAAAAGCCTAGAGTTTTCTTTTTTTTTTTAAACAAGGTTTGTTTACTCAAGATTCAGTTAAACAATGTTACATTGGAAATCACCTATACTTTTTCCCTCTTTTCTTTCCTCCCCGAAACCCCCACAGTCAACATATAACAACAAGTAACAACAAGCCAGACCGGTTGAAAGAAAACACAAATACAATAATAATACTGACAATAATCACTGCCAATAACATACATCAAACTGCACACAAAAATGTAGTGTAATTAACCGATCTACAGTAGGCTTTCCTTACAAATTATTAGTATACAGTTATACAATTTCAACTGCATTCATCTTTTGAAAATAGGCAAGAAAAGGGTCCCAAACATCGTGACATTTTTTAAACTGAGCCTTTTGTTGTGTATTTGATTTTTTCCAGCGGTGTGTAACACATGACGTCATTGACCCAAAGTCTAAATACAGGTGGCTCGATCTGGATAAAGCCTAGAGTTTTCTGATTTATTTTATATTTTCCAGACAGACTCCAGGAATTCTTTTTTTTTTTTTTTTTTTTTTAAAGAATTCCTGGCTTCAGACCAGCTTTTTGTCTGCTATAGAAAAAAAAAAGAAAAAAGAAATTGGTATCACCGGAGCCCCTCTGGTGACATTGGTTAAAAAAATATTATTGCTTAATAAGCAATAATATATTTTTCACCAATGTCACCAGAGGGGCTCCGTAGATTCGGACTCCTTTTCTAGAATAAAAAATAAAGTGGAAAATAAAACCTATTTGGTAAGCCATGGTTTTTAATAGTACTTTTTTTTGTCACGTTCATTCCAATGGACGCCACAAGCAAGAAGGGCATAACGTCATAAATATAAAACGTCATTGTTGAGTCTGTGTAAGGTTTAGAACGTGCGCAGAAACTGGATAGTATCTCGGCGAGGGTCGAGGCCAGTGAGGTCATGCAAGAGACCCATAGGAGGCTCCGCGGTAGTCAGATTACTCTCCTGCCTCCTCCGGTGGAGAGCAGTGCGCAGCGGCCGGAGGAGCGCGCGCGCGCGCACGGTGCGGGGGCTGCAGGGGGGCTGCAGGGCGGACATGGAGGGCTTCTGACACGGTGAGATACTTTCTAGAGTCAATTTTATTGTGTGTGTGCGTGTGTGTGTTTAGAATTTAACCTTAAACTTAAACCACAATCCAGTTTTTATTTATTTATTTATTTATTTGTTTATTTTAAATATTGTTACAAAGTTTCACGACATAATCTGATTGGTTGTTAAAAGAAAAGTACTCTAGATTCGTGAAGAACAAAATAATACACTTTAAAACAAACACAAATGTCATTATACACACACACACACACACACACACACACACACTTCACCATGATGGCGTTTGAGTGTAAAACGATGTAAATGTGTGTGATTCCAGGTCCACGCAGCTTCACCGTGACTCCAGACAGACGAAGCACAAGCAGACATGGATTTATTCAAGCAGCAGAAAGTGGAGGATTTCTATGAAATCGGGGAGGAGTTGGGAAGGTGAGCTGCATGTTTTCAGCCTTTATTCCCGTGAACTCACTAAATATGAAGTGTTTTAGAGTGGATTTAAGATTGAAATCAGGGTCTCTTTATGAAACAACATTTTTTTTTTTTTTTTTATTCAAGTAATTTAGGTCAATTCTATGAGCCACATTTGCCTGAATCCTCAGTTTGATTTAATTTCATGACATAAAAGAAAGGTGTTTATGTTACTGAACTCAGTTGGATGGAGATTTGTCGTGTAGTTGAAATACATTAAACCAACAAAAGTGGCTGAATGAATTCTTTGAGTGTAGTTGGAGCCACTGAAAACCGAAAAGTTTTGGAAATGGCTTCCCAAACAGGAACTTTATGAAAACAGCTGAATGAAATAGCTGTTCTGCACATGATCAGTAGTTACTGGTTAACAGGTCAGAATCACTTTGAAGAAGGGACTAATTCACATCAAATCTAAATATCAGTTATTTTAACCCCTTTGGTGTCAGTTGTTGAATCTATTCTGGATTATTTGTACATCCAAGATAAAAAAAACAACCCAAAACAATAAAAAAACATTTTTGGGACTATATTTCAAGCAGGAAAACATACCAAATAAAATTCACTTCCCGACTTGTATACGAAGGGAAATGCTTTTATTTTTTGTATGTGTGTATTTTAGAAAATACACACATTAAATGGTGTTTGAGCGCAGCGGAACGTGGAGTCGCTGCAGTGGCCGCCAGCCCCGTTCAGTCAGTCGTTCCTGTTATGAGAAGAGTCTGGTCGGTGTCGGGCGCAGACAGCTGTGGATGTTTTCAAAAGGACGAGTCTAAGTTTAGCCGCCGCCGCCGGGTGCAGGCGGGCGGCTCGTCCAGTGTTTGCTTACGCACCGACTCAGAAGCTGCACACACACACACACACACACACACACCGGCCGAGGCCACAAAGTTTCAACTGAAAACATTGTTGTTGTTTTTTTGTTTGCTTGTTTTGTGTCGGAAAAGTTGGAAAACGATGACTGTTTCCATGGAAATGTCACAACACTGAAAACTATGTAGTGAGCATTTTGAGCCACCAGATGGTGCTGTTGGTGGTTTTTTGTAATGAAACCACACACACACACACACACACACACACACACACACACACACACACACACACACAGAAAACAAAGTTCACAGACATTCATATGGACGTTGGGACTGTTACTACTGTGACTGTCAAAATAAAACTACCAAGTCCCAGGAGAATATGGACTTTTGGTTTTCCTTAATCTCGATGCATTTTTGATGTAAATCAGACAGTTACCGGAAGCGTGAACACTCCGCAGCACAATAAAGACGTATTTGGTGCCACGTTTTCAGAATTAATTGGAGGTTTTATTTTTGCTATCTGTCTCTGCCGGCACTTCCTGCTTCAAACGTCAGTCATCATGTGACACTTTCTGTTTGCCTGGAAGATAATTCAGCTTTCGATACAAGGTGCATGACCCCTTCAGGTCAGCCACACAGTTCTGGAGGTCAGGACCTCAGGACGGGGGTTTCAAGATCTGTGTTGGTCCGTTTCAGCGGCCAGTTTGCCATCGTGAAACAGTGCCGGGAGAAGACGACGGGCCGGGACTTCGCCGCCAAGTTCATCAAGAAGCGCCAGAGCATGGCGAGCTCCCGCGGCGTGCGGCGCGAGGAGATCGAGCGCGAGGTGACCATCCTGCGGCAGACCCAGCACCCCAACATCGTGACGTTGCACGACGTGTACGAGAACCGGACCGACGTGGTCCTCATTCTGGAGCTGTGAGTTCATACTGGGGACGGGACCGAGCGGCAGGAACCGTGACTATACCAGAGTTAAACGCTTGTGTGTGTGTGTGTGTGTGTGTGTGTGTGTGTGTGTGTGTGTGTGTGTGTGTGTGTGTGTGTGTGTGTGTGTGTGTGTGTTACAGGGTGTCTGGGGGTGAGCTGTTTGACTTCCTGGCCCAGAAGGAGTCTCTGAGCGAGGAGGAGGCCACTCAGTTCATCAAGCAGATCCTGGAGGGCGTGAACTACTTGCACGCTCGCAAGATGGCGCACTTTGACCTGAAGGTCAGTCCCGAGACACACACACACACACACACACACACACACACACACACACACACACACACACACACACACACACACACACACACACAGCCACACACACACAGATACACTCTCAGACTGTCTTCAAGACGAGCCTCTGTCTTCTCCATTAGCATTTGCTAAAACGTTTCACTTAAGTGTGTGTGTGTGTGTGTGTGTGTGTGTGTGTGTGTGTGTGTGTGTGTGTGTGTGTGTGTGTGTTACGCCGCAGCCTGAAAACATCATGCTGTTAGATAAAAATGTTCCGCTGCCCAGAATCAAACTGATCGACTTCGGCCTCGCTCACAAGATCGAAACTGGGGTCGAGTTCAAAAACATCTTCGGGACTCCGGAGTTTGTCGGTAAGACGGTTTCGCCCGTTTTGACAATCACAGATTAAGTCCTTCGCGGGACGTCGGGTGTGACTCTGGTTTCTTCTCAGCTCCGGAGATCGTGAACTACGAGCCCCTGGGCCTGGAGGCAGACATGTGGAGCATCGGGGTTATCACCTACATCCTGTAAGACCATCACACACCCAGACCAGCCGGTCCCGCAAGTCCAATGTCCCCCTGCAGGTCTAATGTCCCCCTTTACATAAAATGTCCTCCTGAAGGCCCAATGTCTTCCTGCAAGTCCAATGTACCCCTTTCGGTCCAATGTCATCACTGTAGGTCCAATGTTCCCCTTTAGGTCCAATGTCCTCACTGTAGGTCCATTGTCTCCCTGCAACTCCAATGTCCTCCTGTAGGTCCAATGTCCCCATGCAGGTTGACTGTCCCCCTTTAGGTCCAATGTCCTCCTGCAAATCCAATGCTTCCTCTGCAAGGCCAATGTCCCCCTGTAGGTCCAATGTCTACCTGTAGGTCCAATGTCTCCTCTGTCTTTCTGTCTGCAGGCTGAGTCCCACAGGTCCAATTATTCCTCTGTCTTCCTGTCTTCAGATTAAGTCCCGCTAGTCCAATGTTTCATCGGCCTTTCGGTGTGTCCTCTGCAGGCTGAGCGGCGCCTCACCGTTTCTCGGGGAAAGCAAACAAGACACTCTGGGGAACATCTCAGCCGTAAACTACGAGTTTGACGAGGAGTTCTTCTGTCACACCAGTGAACAGGCCAAGAAGTTCATCAGCCAGCTTCTGGAGAAGGACAAGAAGTAAGAGGACCTCTAGAAAGAGACATTAAAGACCCTTTAAGAGACGCCATGTCCATCCAGCCATTTAAAATGTGTGATAGGATAGTGGTCAGGATTATCTCTTTGTTTAAACAAGTGAAAACACTTTTCAACTGCCAATTTCAACTTCATGTCATGGGCGGGGCTTAACAATTTAACGTGGCTGCAGAGTTAGGACACGCCCACCAGAACGAGAAGACAGGAAATCTGGTGTTGAAATACTACTACTACAAAAAAAAAAATCTTTGTGACAATTATTTAATCAAAGATCAAAACATAAGATACAATCAATGTTTTATTTTTTTTTTTTAATTGCTTTCATATTATGGGGACTGTGATGGAGTTTTAACGTTAAGATGCTCAATCTCATCTTTTAAAGCTTGTTGTTGTTGATGACGATGATGATAATGATGAAGAGTTCACGTTTGTGTCTCACAGGAAAAGATTAACCATTCAAGATGCTCTGAACCACCCGTGGATCAAGGTAAACTACTTTCTATTTTTTTTTTTTTTTTTTTTGTAATGTCATTTATTAAATTTTTTTCTCTTTTTATTTATTTTTTTTAATTAAAAAAACTTTTAACAGAGCAAATAGAAAAGCCCAACATATCCACACGAGCAAGCATGTTTACAACTACTTTGATCTTGATCTTTGTCATTGTGCCGTGAGAACAGGACGCTAGCATTAGCATCACTTAGCCAGAAGCAACGCACTCAGTGGCCTGCTGGCCAATAGAGGGTGCCAGGGAGCCACCCACCTCCTCGGACCCAGAAGGGGGAAAACTAATTGTAGAACAAGTTGATAAACTGTTCTAATCTCCAATTTGTTGGCGTGAACAAACTAACAACGAGCCCTGAACTGTACGTCTTTCATGTTCAATAGATAATCTAAAGAGAGGATTTCTTGATTTTTCTCTCTCTTTAACGTGTGTGGAGCCGCCAGTGGCGCTCCAGAAATCCCCCTCAGGAGGTGGGTTTCACCTATTGCTGATGAAAAATAGATCCGAATGACATCAAATCAAACCGATCGGCGGCGTTTGACGTCCGTGATTTGAGATGCTTTTCAGAATCGTCTATCGCCAAGACTTGCTTGGCGATTAGATAAAGTCAGTTCTGGTTTGTTCTCGCGTGGTTCTACGAGATTTGATGGAGATGACGAGTAGCGAGTTTTCAAGTTAACCAGCCCGGAAACATTGATTTTTCTAGAAGGAACTAATTTAGCATCTACTTGTATTCGTTTCCAAGTATGTCAATAAAACGTGTCGTCTTAATAAGTGCGCTCTATTCACTCGTCGCTGTTTAAAAGTACTATCATTTGAATTCTCAGCGGGTTGCCTGCCCTGACTTGCCATATGTTAGCGGTGGACAACATATTCATCCTGCTGATTCTTTCACCTCTTCATACATTCATCCACACTCACACCCATGTTCTGGACCATCTGCCGCCAAGAGTAGTTGTATCTTTTACGATCCTTATAGTCTTTGGAGGATGAATGGTTCAGATACCTCTTCGATGAGACGCTCTTCGACTTGGTCCATTCTAGCAAAAGCCAAATCAACGATATAGATTTGAAAATACTGGTTTGGGAACCAGGAGTATTGACTGCAGTAGAACGGACCAATCGCAGCCTTTGCTTCTCTGTTTCTTTGATGCGACGGAGAGGTTCTTCGGAGGTGCTACAACAGGGTGCTAGTTCAGGGCCGGTTCTTAAATGAGCACCGCCCAAAGAACCGGTTCTTTGGGTTCGTTGGTCCGGGTCGCTCCATCTTGTCTGGCCCGAACCTCGAATGCAGACCAAAGAGCGAAAGAATTGCGTCTCCTCGTCACTCTATTGGTGTTTTTTTGTTGTCGGTTTTTATTTTGACATCCTTGTTACTTTAGCCTGGAGCCCCAGAGTGGCCATAGAGAAAAATACAATAATAATAATATCGCATTGGAGTAAGATAATAAAGGAACAAGAGGATTGAATCCGTGGCCATGAGATAGTAACTCGCTACCTTTGAGGAGCCGACCTGTAGACGTGTCCTTTGTGTCCTTGCTAACTTCCTGTCGTTCTTCAGTCCAACGAGCACAAGGACGAGAATAAAACGCAGGAGCTGAAGAAGCGAGAGCGCCGTCAGCTGAAGACCAAGCGCCTCCGGGAGTACACCATCAAGTCCCACTCCAGCATGCCGCCCAACAACACCTACGTCAACTTTGAGCGCTTCGCCCAGGTGGTGGAGGACATCGACCAGATGGAGAGCTCCTTCACGGGCCTGGCGGCGGCGCACGACTCCCTGCAGGAGGACATCGACGCCCTGGTGTCCGTCTACAACGAGAAGGAGGCGTGGTGCAAGGAGGAGAGCGAGGGGGTGCGCCACGAGCTCTCGCAGATCCGCTACGAGTTCAGGAAGGTGGAGGCGCTGAAGAGGAGCCTGCAGGACGACATGCGGGTGTTCGGCGGGAACCTCACCGCCGTCAGCGAGCGCTACCGGGAGCGGCAGGGCCACTACGACGCCCTGCGGGTGGAGCTCAGCAACGAGCTGCGCTGGGTGCAGGAGGTGATGAGCTCCTTCCCCCTGGACGGAGACGGAGGTGGTGGGGGAGGAGGAGGAGGAGGAGGAGGAGGAGGTTACCCCAACTGCAGCTTCGCCACCGTCTTCAACAACGACGTGAACGAGGCCCTGAAGGAGCTGCTGAGCCGCTCGTGTGGAGGAGAGCTGCTGTCAGGAATCAACCTGGACCTCAGCGAGTCGGGACAGCAGAGATAAAAGACGCAGCCGGGCGTCACGCCGGGTCACATCTGGACTCACGGAGTCACATCTGGACTCAGTGGGGTTGAAGCGAGGTCACCCTTGAATGCAATAAGGTCACATCTTCACCTATAGGATCACAGGGAGACACCATGAGGGTCACACATGGGGTCACACCTGGATATGTGGGGTCACACCTGGATATGTGGGGTCACACCTGGATATATGGGGTCACACCTGGATATGTGGGGTCACACCTGGATATGTGGGGTCACACCTGGATATATGGGGTCACACCTGGATATATGGGGTCACACCTGGATATTTGGGGTCATACCTGGATATATGAGGTCACACCTCTATATTTGGGGTCACACCTGGATATATGGGGTCACACCTGGATATATGAGGTCACACCTGGATATATGGGGTCAGACCTGGATATATGGGGTCACACCTGGATATTTGGGATCATACCTGGATATATGAGGTCACATCTGGATATATAAGGTCACCCCTGGGCAGACAATGTCCCGAAACTGTATAAAAACAAGTGTTCTTTATATTTTGACTTTTTTTTTCTGCACAGTAATAGGATAGCCATTGATCACACTTGAGGTACAAATGAACTTCATGAAGATATGACTGAGTGTATTTTGTGATTAAACAATAAGAAACACACTTATTCCGACAAGTTTTTTTTCTTTTCCTCCAGATTAATTCAACTCTCCCAAGACTCATTTGGAAAGTTGTTTTTAAGTCAGGCTCTCAAAAGGAGAAGGACTTACAGAGACTTCGACATATAGTTTTCGATTGCATTAAACAAAAAAAAGCCATCATCAATGGAGTCCCGATACCACGAGTCACCAACATTTAATTTAAGATCGCAGCCGACAGGTAGAAATAATACATTCAGGAAATCAGAATTTCATTTCGGCGCAATCCAAGAAGAGGAAGACAACTTGGAAGCAGCTGAAAATGAACAAATATCAAAACATATTTCAGAATGAAAATGTATATATGCTCTGATTGTACCTCATTTTTTATTTTAGTATTTCAATTGATGTAGGCTATTAAATAAAAGAAATACACTGTTGCTTTACCAATATTATAAAGGAAACTGCCATTTAACATTAGAAAATTCAGAGTTTCCTTCATTTCAGGGTTAACATGCTCTGAGTTTTCACAAAACCAGCTTTCTGGAATACTCCCTTGTATGGTTGTTGTTTGGGTTACAGTTTGATGTTTGTTTGTTGTTGGACTCAGTTTGAGGTGTAGTCTATCTGTGAAGGGAGCTGCAAATGAAATGTTCCTCCACAGACAAAGAGATAAACTTCAGCTGAACTCCTGAGAGTCTGTAGGAAGCAGATAAAAGCCCCCGAACGCACCACGGCCCTCTGAGTAAGGCATCGTGATGAAGATGTGGAAAGTGAAGGACTCATACTGAAGAAAACACACAGAGGAGAGACACAGGTCAAATAACACGAAGGGGTCGCAAGGTTTGTTTATCAAAAATCCCTGAAATTATCATAAAATAGTTTAATTTAATATATTGGACAAAACAAGAACAACAGCATAAATAAATAAACAAATCACTCCCTCACCATATAACATGCATTTGTAAATATATTAACATTGGCAACAACAACCCCTCCCCCAAAAAACAGTACATAGTGCTTGCCAATAGTAATAATGTGAATATTGCAAACAAATACATTTTAAAAAGTGTGTCAAAATGCAACAAAACACACAAAAAAAATCACATGACAAATAAATAAAGAAGAAATTTACCTGCAAAACAAAAAATAAATCCAGAGAGGAAAAGAAAATTACAAAAAAAAGCAAAACATAACAAATAAAACCCACATATAAAACTTTGCTCAAAATGCACAAACAAAAAAACAAGAAAAGCAAAGTTTAAAAAAAAATCAACGAAACCTCAAAGTAGAAATTAAAGTATGATGAAACAAAACAAAATAATTATCAGAAAGAAAAAACACAAAAATGCACAAACAAAGGTCAAGCACAATAATGATGAATAAAAATCAAACAGCAAAAACAATAACGAAAAACTGAAAATATACGATATGAAACTTAAAAATAAAACTGAGTACAAACACCAATGAACAAACATCGTAATTAATATATGTAATTAATACATTCGGTAAACGATCGAGAGTGACAGACAGACCCCACAAGACCGACAGACCGACCTCACGGACCGGCAGGGGGCGGGGGATCGCAGCGTCACCGCCCGGGGCTGGACCTCCGCACAGCGCCGCTGCTCCCTGGATTGTGAGTCGCTGCAGAGGAAGTTCCAGGAGAGGCGGTAGAGGCGGGCGGAGGATGGAAACCCGTGCCCGCCACTGTCTCCTTTCACGGTAACCAAGTATCCAAGCGTCACCCCCGGGTGGGATGCAGCCGGCCGAGGGAGCGTTGTGAGCGGCTTACGCGACGAGGAGGAGGCGGCCTTTCACGTTCTGCTGGTGAGCGTTGATGCGGCTAGCTCCGGAGCTAACCTGCCCCGGCGCTATGATACAGCACATACCCCCCCCCCCCCCTCCCTCTCCCCTCTCCCTCCCTCCCTCCCTCCCTCCCCTGGGGTAAATGTCCGCCCCTGTGCGGGGGCTTCATGTGGACAGGTGTGCCCGGCAGGCCGCTGACCTGCCCCTCGGGTCCGTGTCAGACCTCCACACGGAGCTGTCACGGCTCCGCGCTGCACCGGTTAGCCGCCGGGCTAACGTTAGCCGCTCCGCAGCCAGCCGCCTTTTTTTTTTTTTTTTTATCCACCCCGTTTCGTTTCAAAACAAACTGCCCACATTTAGTCCGGAGAACGGTCACCGGAGCCCGGCCGCTCTGCGTGAGGGACGCTCCCCGACGTTCCACAGTGGCGCCGCGGGGTGGCTGTCAGGTGGGTGTGCGGCGGGGTTCAGAGCTGCCGCCCCACCGGTGGACAGATTTCGGGGAGTTCTGCGGCTCCGGAGGCGCTGTGTCACGGCTCGATGGGAGCCGGGGGGGTGGCGGTGGGGGGGTCGGCTAGCGTGGAGCTAGCGGCTGGCGGAGCTGCACCCCCCCCCCCCCCCCCCGCCCCCTCTCTCCTGTACACACCGGGAACGTTAGCAGAGCTCTGCCGCTCCAGAGACGCTGTGTCCCGGCTCAGTGGGAGCCGGCTGCCCGCTAGCATGGAGCTAACACCGGGGAGGCGGCAGCGAGATTAACCGCTGCAACCTGCAGCTAATCCACACGACAGGGACCGATTCACTGCGTTTATACACATTATTTCTCTAGTTATACAACCTATTTCACTTTATTTATAGATGTTACTTCACTGCATTTGTGCAACTTATTTCACTACATATATACATTTCAATACAGTTATACAGCCCGTTTCACTGTGTTATAGACCTAATTTCTCTAGTTATAGAAACCTGTTACATTGTATTTATAGACCTTATTTCTATAGTTATAGAAACCTGTTACACTGTGTTTATAGACCTTATTTCTCTAGTTATAGAAACATATTTCACTGTCTTTATAGAGCTTATTTCTCTAGTTTTAGAAACCTATTTCACTGTGTTTATAGAGCTTATTTCTCTAGTTATAGAAACCTATTTCACTGTATTTATACACCTAATTTCTCTAGTTATAGAAACCTATTTCACTGTATTTATACACCTAATTTCTCTAGTTATAGAAACCTATTTCACTGTATTTATACACCTAATTTCTCTAGTTATAGAAACCTATTTCACTGTGTTTATAGAGCTTATTTCTCTAGTTATAGAAACTTATTTCACTGTATTTATAGACCTTATTTCTCTAGCTATAGAAACTTATTTCACTGTATTTATAGACCTAATTTCTCTCGTTATAGAAACTTATTTCACTGTATTTATAGACATTATTTCTCTATTTATAGACACCTATTTCACTGTATTTATAGACCTTATTCCTCAAGTTATACAACCTGTTACACTGTATTTATGGACCTTATTTCACTGCATTTATTCACTTGATTTCTGTAATTACGAAACCTATTTCACAATATTTATAGACCTTACTTCACCACGTTTATCCAACTTATTGCACCACATTTATACATTTCTCTAGTCATACAGCCTGTTTCACTGCATATATACCATATTTCTCGACAGTTATACAAGCGTTGTCACTGCATTTATGTGCCTTACTTTCTCTACAGGTATGTAACTGATTGCACTGCATTTATACACCTTAAAAACATTAAATACTGTGCTTATTGATCTAATTTCACTGCATAAATGCACTATAAAAACATAAAAATAGGAATGTTTCGCGCATGATTATCATGTAGAACTTGCCGTATTTTCAAACTTTTAATGTTTATTATTGCCGGGAAAATCAAGAAACAACGGAATCGTCGATTAAAATGAAATTATTTAATTTGGCTGCGGCGCGCCTGAGCAGTGTTCCAGATAAGTTTGCTATTTTTTCCACCCGTTTCCACGGAGACGGGAATCTTTTTTTGTGTGTTTTTGAAAAAGTTCTGCCTCGGAAGTCAATTTCCCAAACGGTGGCCTGGACGTCTCGTACCCTACGAGTAAATCGGGAGTTTATTTAGGCCCGAGACGATTCCGAGTTTTCTTACCAAACCCGTTGGCACCTTGGCGTGCAGATGTTGGCAGCTGTAAAGCAGCTGAGGTTGGCGTGTCAGTGAACCTGCTGGGCAGGTCCTGACAGCAGCGGGTGGTTTTGGCTCCGAGCCACCGCGTTCGGCACTCACAGGTGTATAAAATAATGGGAGCATTCGAGGTGCCCGTGGCGTCGCCACGGTGATCGTTGGGATGTGGGCGGAGCCTTGCTGCAAAAGGTTTATAGGAGGAGCCATTCAATTGGTTCAGCTCAGAAAGTTGAAGACGTTTGTTCCTGCTGGAACTCTGTGAGTTATTGAGATGGAAAACTGGGTAAAGTTTGGATCGTAAATCTTTTTTTTTTTTTTTTTTTTTTGCTGATGCATTGCAAGATTCATTCATTTTTTCTCTCTTTGTAGTTTTGGTGTTTTTTTCTTTTATCATTCTTTTATCATACTTTTGATTATTGGGGATTTTCTCTGTTTTGGCTAGTTAAGTTACTTTAATTCTTAAATTTCTTTTGCTATTTTGCGATCATTGTTTTAGTTTTCAACTCTGACTTGGTTTTTTTTGTCAATTTCGGTCTTTTTTTTTCACTTTACAGTGGTTTTGTGTCACTCTACAATCGATTTTTCGCTTTCGCATTAGTTTTTTGTTAATTTCTGTTTTGTGTCACTTTGGAGTCATTTATGTGACTTTATTGTCGTATTTGTCACTCTTTTTTGTTTGTAATCACTTTGCAGTCATTTTGCCTCACTTCTTATCCACTTTTCCATTGTTTGCATCTTTACAGTGGTTTTGTGTCACTTTGAGTCACTCTTTATAGTAATCTGAGGTTTGATTTCCTCTCAGTGTCTCTGCACTCCTGCATCAACTCGTACAGTTGTGGATGTTTGACTCCATCAGCTGACGACGTTTGACCCTCCGACGGGGGATCATTTTGAAATTATTCTTATATAGTTTTCTGTGTTTGGAAGAACGTGCTGTGAAGAGTTAAAGCGGTTTGCCTGCAGCGCCGTTCCTCCATCTGATACTCCGATTGCAGGGTGAAAAATAAACTTGCAGACGCTCCTAAAGACACATGTAGGAACACGAAGAGCTCAGGACCTGGATCGGCTGTGACCCACTTTTATTATGTGCCGGGCTATACGACCCCGAATTCATATCTCAAAAAAAACGCAGATGTTACAATATAGCTTTTGAAATATTTGTCCTCAATAAATGTTTATCAAAAGACAATTTTGGGTCAAAGCTGCACAAAATAAACATGGATTTATCAGAAAAATTGTAAAAAAAAAAAAAAAAAAAGCTCCATGCATTTAAAAAAAAAGTAAAAAAATAAAAAATAAATTCCCCCCAATTTTTTATGCAAAAATGCATGCAACTTTTTTTTTGAAGACAGTCTTCAAAAAAAGTCTCCAGTCACAAAATAAACATGGATTTATCAGAAAAAAAGGTAAAAAAAAAAAAAAAAGTTGCATGCATTTATGCAGTTAAAAAAAAAAGTTTTTTTGAATGTTTTTTTTTTTAAAATGAATGCAACTTTTTTTTGAAGACAGTCTTCATTTACTCTCTTCAGTTCTGCTGATGTTTCTCCAGTGATCAGAGGCGCTTTTATGTACATGCAATGTATGTTATGTGCATGCAACTTTTTTTAAACAATTTTTTTGGATAAATCCATGTTTATTTTCAAGCATTTCTCTTCAGTCCTGCTGATGTTTCTCCAGCGATCAGAGCCGCTTCCTCGTGTTTACTTAGAGCAGTGTGGTGGAGTTTGTCCTCAGTACTGTAGTCTGATGGGATCAAAGTGTGCGCCTGTCTTTTTATAGACATTTTCACTCATTTTGGAGATTTTTTTTGTCTTTTTTTTTGTCTGACCAACTCGGTGAAAACTATTGTTTTGATATAATTTTTGGTTTTTACTCTTGTATCTCGTTGTGAAGTTATTTTGATCAAGTTTAGTCCCGTTGAAGTAATTTTGTGTCTTCCTGAGACACTTTGGTCTCTTCAGATTCATTTTGTCATCAGTTTTGACTCGTCACTTGAATTTATTTGTGGCTGGCTGGGAAATCCTGCGGAG
Organism: Blennius ocellaris; assembly: GCF_963422515.1. NCBI lineage: Eukaryota > Metazoa > Chordata > Actinopteri > Blenniiformes > Blenniidae > Blennius > Blennius ocellaris. Next base: position 32,544,514 of record NC_137650.1, on the reverse strand, counting down.
ACCCCCAAGAGTCCCAAGGGGCCCCAATGTGGAGGCCCCCGTTTAACACGACAGTGCAATTTTCATGTCGGTTGTTTAGTTTTAGTAGTGTTAGAACAATATTAACAACGGGAGAACAGGGACATCCGTGTGGACAGACGACCAAGTTGGCTTGTTATTACAGTGACTGTCAAAATAAAAGTAAAAGTCCCAGGAGAACATGGACTGGGAGTCGTGACACTGAAGGAAAACGTTGTTCTTATTTGTCCGTCTACTGAGCATGTGCAGAAGAGCTCCTTACTGTGGCCACGATGCAGTAACGGTGTTTTCAGAAAGGTGTTGTTTTTTCCCCCGTTTCCACGGCGAGTGAGCATTTCCAAGAAGCTGCATTTTCAGTGATGCCGATTACCGTTGTCGTGTAAACTGACGCCCAAAACACAACGAAAGCTTTGCATTTCCAGTTGAAAACGTGTAAACAGACCCTGCCAGTCAAAAACGATCTTTTTTTTTCTACATGTAGTACACATGCCTGGCCTTTAGGGGTGCCGTGACTCTCTTCAAAAAGCTTTAGTTCACGTGAACCGGCGTTCTCCCCCTTATAATCGCTCAATGCCGCCTCTGCGTTTCAGGACTCATGGCTCCAGAGTGACGTGCCATGGCGTTGACGATCCCCCCGGTGAAGCTGAAGTGGCTGGAGCACCTGAACAGCTCATGGATCGCCGAGGACAGCGAGTCCATCGCCACGCGGGACGGCGTGTCGGTGCTGTACGCCAAGCTGTTGGCCAACAAGGAGGTGGTGCTGCTGCCCCAGCAGGTGCTGTGCCTCAAGGGCCCCCAGCTGCCCGACTTCGAGCGCGAGTCGCTGTCCAGCGATGAGCAGGAGCACTACCTGGACGCGCTGCTCAGCAGCCAGCTGGCCCTCGCCAAGATGGTGTGCTCCGACTCGCCGTTCGCCGCCGCCCTGCGGAAGCGCGTGCTGGTGCTGCAGCGCATCTTCTACGCGCTCTCCAACAAGTACCACGACAAGGGCAAGGTCAAGCAGCAGCAGCACTCGCCCGAGAGCAACTCGGGCGCCACGGACCTGCACTCGGTGAGCGAGCGGCCGCGCTCCAGTACCGACGCCCTCATCGAGATGGGCGTGCGCACGGGCCTCAGCCTGCTGTTCGCCCTGCTGCGCCAGAGCTGGATGATGCCCCCGCCGCCCGGCCCCGGCGGCGGCGCCCCCGGCGGCATCAACCTGTGCAACGACGTCATCCACACCGCCATCGACGTGGTCAGCTCGCTGCCGCCGCTCTCCCTGGCCAACGAGAGCAAGATCCCGCCCATGGGCCTGGACTGCCTGGCCCAGGTCACCACCTTCCTCAAGGGGGTCACCATGCCCAACTCGGGGGCCGACATCCTGGGGCGGCGGCTGGCGTCGGAGCTGCTGCTGGGGCTGGCGTCGCAGAGGGGCTCGCTCAGGTACCTGCTGGAGTGGATCGAGATGGCGCTGGCGGCCTCGGCGGTGGTGAGCACCATGGAGCAGAGCAAAGTGGCGCAGAGCCAGGAGGGCCTCATCGGCTACGACTGCTTCATGAACATCCTCATGCAGATGAGACGCTCTCTGGTAAGAAAACTGATGGGGAAAAATGATTCCTCCTGAGTGTTTTTTTTGACGAAATTGAGAGAAACGGCTGAGTCAGCATTATTAAATCTGTCCAATTTTCTTTTAACAGTCCTGATATTTAACAATCCTTGAACAGAATCTTTTCCATTCATTTCACACACGATTGCACCCTTTCTCGCGTGGAAATGTGCGGCTTCAGGAGAGGTTTGATGATGGTTTGTGCGTTTTTTTGGGGGGGTGTCAGGGCTCGTCGGCGGATCGCAGCCAGTGGAGGGAGCCCACCAGGACCCCCGACGGACTCTGCTCTCTGTACGAGGCTGCACTCTGTCTCTTCGAAGAAGTAAGACTTTCCCGCAACACTCGGGTTCAATCAGGCTCCAGTAAAGACCAACATAATTCAAGTCAAGACGGTTATCTCACTCAAAGAATCAAGGTGGACATTTGAAAAGATGGTTGGTGATCTGCCAGACTAGTTATCTGACATCATAGTTCATCCCTGAGAAAGTCTGACTCAAGATAATTGGAAAGAAACCTGCAGAACCAGACTCAGAGGTGGAGCTTCTCTGCTGTTCTGGCTGGGGATAGCATGTTGACAGATCAAACCCTGGTTTGGGTAGGTGGGTGGCACAAGCAAAAAGTGGCAACCAAAATCACATAAAGTCATAAATCCACATTAGTTGACTGTCTTCCAAGGGGCAACAATAAGTTCTGTCAGTATCAGTCAGGCTCCAGCAAAGACTCACGAAAGACGAGGCGGTTATCGGCCAAAGGGTAGTTCAGAATCTGTTCATGCCAACAGACGAACATCAACGTCCTTCGCCGAGGTTAATCCGGTGGGGTTTTTTTTTTTGTTGCAGGTGTGTCGCATGGCGTCCGACTACTCTCGCACGTGTGTCAGTCCGGACAGCATCCAGACCGGCGAGGCGCCCGTGGTGTCGGAGACCTGCGAGGTTTACGTCTGGGGCAGCAACAGCAGCCACCAGCTGGTGGAGGGAACGCAGGAGAAGATCCTGCAGCCCAAGCTAGCCGCGAGCTTCGCCGACGCTCAGACGGTAAGAGGAACCGCTTCACTCTCTCTCTGCAAAGATGCTGAGTCAGCACAAGTGAATGAGTGACAACGCTGAGTCAGCATAATGTCAATATGCCAGGTGGGGGTATCAAATCAGCGTATGGTAAAGTTGATTTATCAGTATTAGGATGCTAAGCAAGCATTATGTGGATACGTTGGGTCATTTTATGTAATAACGTAAAGCTCAGTAATTGTTTTGAAGATGCCGAGTCAGTGTCTTGTGAGGACGATGAGTCACTGTCGTGTATGAAATCAGAGTCAGTGTTTTGTGAAGTTGCTGAGTAACCTTCGTATAAATGTGCTGAGTCAGTGACGTGTAAAGATGCAGAGTAAGCGTTGAATGAATACATGGAGTCATTCTCCCTGTCATCGTTGTGTGACGGTACCTGGTCAGCCTGGTGTGAAGTTGTCATTTATGCGAGGATGCTGAGTCAGCATTGTGGAGTGATCTTGAGTCATTTTTAGTGGATAATGCTGAATCAATGTTGTGTGAATTTGCTGAGTCGTCTTTATACGTGGGTGCCAAGACGGTCTGGAATTGAAGTTTCATTTATGCGAGGATGCTGAGTCAGCATTGTGGAGTGATCTTGAGTCATTCTTTAGTGGATAATCGCTGAATCAATGTTATGTGAATTTGCTGAGTCATCTTTATATGTGGTTGCCAAGACGGTCTGGAATTGAAGTTTCATTTATGCGAGGATGCCGAGTCAGCATTGTGGAGTGATCTTGAGTCATTCTTTAGTGGATAATCGCTGAATCAATGTTGTGTGAATTTGCTGAGTCGTCTTTATACGCGGGTGCCAAGACGGTCTGGAATTGAAGTGTCATTTATGCGAGGATGCTGAGTCAGCGCTGTTTCAATAATGTTGAGTAATATGTAAATGTACCGAGTCTCAGCTTCGCGATATACCCTGAGTCAGCGTATTGGGAAGATCTTGAATCACTGTTAGCGGATAATGCTCAGTCGGTGTTTTTGGGAAAATATACCGAGTCATCATTATGTGAGGGATAACAGGTCAGCCTGGTCTAAAAGCTGTGTAGTTTTTGGCTGGATGCTGAGTCGGCATTGTGTGGAGATCTTGTTGAGTCAGTGTCCTGTGAATTTGCCGAGTCAGCGCTCCGTCTAACCCCCATCCCCCCCCACCTCAGATCGAGGCCGGTCAGTACTGCACCTTTGTGATCTCGTCGGACGGCTCGGTGCGGGCCTGCGGGAAGGGCAGCTACGGCCGGCTGGGCCTCGGCGACTCCAACAACCAGTCGACGCTGAAGAAGCTGACCTTCGAACCCCACCGCGCCATCAAGAAGGTGTCGTCCTCCAAGGGGTCGGACGGACACACGCTGGCCTTCACCACGGAGGGCGAGGTGTTCAGCTGGGGCGACGGCGACTACGGGAAGCTGGGCCACGGCAACAGCTCTACGCAGAAATACCCCAAACTGATCCAGGGGCCGCTGCAGGGCAAGGTGGGCCGCCGGAGCCAAGACCGACTTCCCAGAACTAGCTGGACGCCGCTCATCTAAAGCGGTTTAATGTGTGTGTGTGTGTGTCAGGTGGTGGTGTGCGTGTCTGCTGGATACAGACACAGCGCCGCGGTCAGCGAGGACGGCGAGCTCTACACGTGGGGAGAAGGCGATTTTGGTCGATTAGGCGAGTTAAAATTGAAAAAACGGGAAAAAAAACCTGCCGTTTGATGAAGAAGACTTCCTGTCCTTTCTGAGCTCAGCGCAGTTTTTCGGGTGTTTTAATGTTTTCTCTCTGCAGGTCACGGTGACAGCAACAGCCGCAACATTCCCACGCTGGTCAAAGACATCAGCAACGTCGGGGAGGTTTCCTGTGGCAGCTCGCACACCATCGCCCTGTCCAAGGACGGGCGCACCGTGTGGTCGTTCGGAGGAGGGGACAACGGTGAGTAACGCGCAATACGACCCGAGTCAGACGTGACCGTTTCGACCCGCGATTTCATGACGTGGAGTCGAGTCTTGATTTCAAGCGCCGCTGAAAGCCGTCTAACCCAAAAAGTGTGGTCGCGCAGGAAAGCTGGGCCACGGCGACACAAACCGGGTGTACAAGCCCAAAGTGGTGGAGGCCCTGCAGGGGATGTTCATCAGGAAGGTGTGTGCGGGCAGCCAGTCGTCTCTGGCCCTCACCTCCACCGGACAGGTAACGTCACCCCCGCAAACGTCTGCACGTCACAGCAGCTTCAAGCTCAAGGGCCTCAAGAAAGCATGGGGAAAAAAATCCATTAAATAAACAAGAACAGCAGAAATGAAAGACAATTAAACACAATGAAAAGCCTATAAAGAAATTTCAAAGGGAATAATCAAACAAGGATAAAACAATCAGCTGACTTGGTGTGGAAATGGGGGGAAACACAGCTTTTCGGAAACGCTGCCAAAGGTCATGCTCACCTCCGCCAAAGTAAAAGGTTGTTTTGCGTGTCTATTTTCCCCCGGGACAGGGTTGATTTATATTTGACAGTCACTGTAATAACAATCGAACTCGGGCACCGAATATGGACATTCATACGGACTCCCGTTGTTAATGATTATAGCGTTGTGTTCTCTGGGTGTGTGTGTGTGTGTGTGTGGTTTCATTACAAAAACAAACGGCGTCGTCTCGTGACTTAACACGCAAACGACATTGTTTTTTAACGTTTCGTCCGTTTCCGAAAAGCCTTTTCGAAACCTTGTCATGCAACACTTTTCTGAAACAAAAAACGACGTGTTTTCACCTGAAACGTTGTATAAACGAGGCCTGAAAGTTAAATCTGAAGACCGAAAATGATGTAGAGCAGCGTTGCGATGAGAGAAAATAATCCGTCCCCAGTCACTTTGTTCTTTGAGAACAAAGCGTCTCAATAATAACTGTATTATTACGACTTTTCGTCCCGTGGGCAGCAGGTTCTGACTTCCTTGTGCGTCAGTTCCTTTTTTTTTTTTTTTAAACTCCAAAATTGTGCCTTTTTTTATTGCAAAGAAGTATGAGTTGGGATATTACAAGGAAAAAAAATCATCTTTCAGGAATTTCTTAATGCTTAAGCCCTTAGCTTTGATTAAAAAAAAAAAAAATTGTATTTCAATAAACCCTTTTTTTTTTTTTTACTCCAAAATTGTGCCTTTTTTATTGCAAAGAAGTATGAGTTGAGATATTACAAGGAAAAAAACATCTTTCAGGAATTTCTTAATGCTTAAGCCCTTAGCTTTGATTTGATTTTTTTTTTTTGTATTTCAATAAACCCTTCTTTATTTATTTATTTTTTAATTAAAAAAATACATTTTTAAATACATTACAGTCATTCCAATGTGCTTTAAAGAGAAAATAGAAACGCCCAACATATCCACATGAGCAAGCAAGTGTGTTTGCGACTGTGGAGAGGAGAACCCCCCCCCCAACGGGGAGAAACCTTTGGCAGGAACCAGACTCAGACTCTTGTGCGTCACTTCCCGTCTCAGGTGTACGCCTGGGGCTGCGGCGCCTGTCTGGGCTGCGGCTCCTCCGAGGCCACGGCGCTCCGGCCCAAACTCATCGAGGAGCTGGCCACGACCCGCGTGGTGGACATCTCCATCGGAGACAGCCACTGCCTGGCTCTGTCGCACGGTACCGCTCCTTCCTCCTCCCTCCTCCTCCTCCTCCTCCTCCCTGACGTAAAGCTGTGAAGGTGGAGGATTCATGCCGGTCTGTATTTTACCCCCTCAGATAACGAGGTGTACGCCTGGGGCAACAACTCCATGGGGCAATGCGGCCAGGGCAACTCCACGGGCCCCATCACCAAACCCAAGAAGGTGGTGGGTCTGGACGGCGTGGCCATCCAGCAGATCTCCGCCGGCACGTCGCACAGCCTGGCCTGGACGGCTCTGCCCCGAGACAGGTGAGGGAGGGGGGGAGGGGGGAGGGGGGCACCACCGCATTGTGTAACAGGGGGGGGTCAAAGGTCACGGGCTACAAGTGAAACGTGCTGACGAGGCTCGATGTAGAGAAAAGGTGACTCTGGGAGTCATTCTGTCAACATTGAAAGCTTTTTTTTTTTTTAGACGCCGTCTCTTTTCCCGCTGATGTGAGTCAGACCTTTTTAACTGGATCAGAGCGACGGCGGCGTCCAGGAGCTCGCTATATAATTCACTGTTGTTAAAAGTCTAGATCAGGGGTGTCAAACTGATTTTAGCTGAGGGGCCACATCCAACCTAATCTGACCTCTGGAGGCCCAACAAGTCAAACATCACATGTTAAACTGCAGATATGGACAAATGCAAAGTCTTTCCTTCTTTTGATCCTTTTGCAAGAATTTGCCAGTCTATTCTGAAATATACATATTAAAGGAAATCGGATATTATTATATTTGCAAAAAAAAACACACACACACAAAAAAAAAAACCCTCAGTCACCTGTATCTGGATATCGTATTTTTAATTCAGGATTAAAACAATTTGTCATCATCTGGAAATTGTTTTGAGTTTACGTGTCTGAAGTATCACTTCACATAAGTTGGACTCTATTTTATTGTGAAAGGTGTTGCGTTATGTGACCTCCACAGATGCATTAATGTCGGGGGTCAAATTCTGACCAAGGGCAGGTTTTGAATGTCATTTTTGCCAATCTAGTGTTTTTAGATCAGCCTCTGTCAGTTTTCATATTTATACTTAAAAAAAAAAAAAAAAATCACATGGCGGCCGGATTAGAGTCTCTGGCGGGCCGGTTCTGGCCCCCGGGCCGCGTGTTTGACACCCCTGGTCTACATCATTAATATTACTGTTGTCAAAGTAAAAAAAAGAAAAAAGAATTTACTATTCTACTCCAATTGGAGGCTCAGAGGAAAGTCCTGCAAAAAAATCATGTTGAAATCTCGTCATATTTTACGTCAAATTACACAAGAAAAAGTCAGAAAAGCCATTTCAACACACTCCCAACGCCAAGCAAATTAATTCTCAAAGAGCAAAATCTGCGTAGTGCCACTTACTCAAACCTGTGTGCTCGGCCCCGTCGGGCTACAGACACAAACGACGAATCAACGGAAACCCGCGATGTGACGATTCTCGGGACCAAAGAAGAGTAAAGTAAAAAAAAAAAAAAAATCCCTTGTTCAGAGCGAGAAACACAAAATTTTGTGATAAAATGTTGCATATGAGATCAATAAACGCTGGTTTTAGTTACTCCAGTGTGTTTTATTTTGAGATCCAACACTTCATATTCAACTTTGTTTTCTGGAGAGCTGTTTTTTTTCCAGATATGACTTCTGCAGCCGCCAAAATGTTGTTCAGTACTCGCAGTGCGTTACACTTCCTTAGGATGGGCCAGTGGTTGGGTACCACGACTCAATTCTATTGGCTCTCACAGTCGTCAGTCACTGGATTGGCCAATCCGCTGCCCAGATTTCCCCCCTGTGTGTCTGTGGTACCAGAGCTTTACGCTCACGTGCAGCTCAGACATAAATTATAAAGATCTGATAGATTTAAAGAAAAAAAAAAAGACAAAACTGTTGTATTTAGACATTAATAGTCACATGTATGTAAAATCTATAGTTTGGTATCTAAGAAATTGGGGGAAAAAAAGTACAGACGGTAGCTAAATGTGTGAAAGACGGCATTTCAAAAGATCTCCCCACTCTCTGGCGCCTCCCGCAGGCAGGTGGTGGCGTGGCATCGTCCGTACTGCGTGGACCTGGAGGAGAGCACCTTCTCTCACCTGCGCTCCTTCCTGGAGCGCTACTGCGACGGCATCAACAGCGACGTTCCTCCACTGCCGTTCCCGTCGTCAAGGTGACTTCTGAGCGTCGGGCCGGCCCACTAGACGCCTCCTCCTCCTCCTCCTCCTCCTCCTCCTCCTCCTCCCTCCCGATGCATCTCGGGGATCGTTAACGCTCTGAATAATTCATCGGCGTTTTTTTTGCAGGGAGCATCACAACTTCCTGAAGCTGTGCCTTCGCCTGCTGTCCAACCACCTGGCTCTGGCGCTGGCGGGGGGCGTGGCCACCAGCATCCTGGGCCGCCAGGCGAGGCCCCTGAGGAACCTGCTGTTCAGACTGATGGACTCCTCGGTGCCCGACGAGATTCAGGAGGTGTGAGGCTCTTACCCCCCCCCCCCCCCACCCGGTGCTGCCGGGAAGCTGCACGAGAACATTAACGACGGCGATCGATTAAAACGGTCTGAAAGAAACTGGAGAGGCTGAGCGTGCGTCTTGTCCCCCCCCCCCCACAGGCCGTGATCGAGACCCTGTCGGTGGGGGCCACCATGCTGCTGCCCCCCCTGAGGGAGAGGATGGAGCTGCTCCACTCGCTGCTGCCTCAGGGCCCCGACCGCTGGGAGAGTCTCTCCAAAGGACAGGTAACCCACCTGAACACCACCTGCACCTGGGACTGAAGGAGGAGCCGCTTCAGCTGAGCAGCGGGTTTTGCTGAGCAGCAATTGAGTTATAGGTGTGTGTGTGTGTGTGTGTGCAGAGAATGCAGCTGGACATCATCCTGACCAGTCTCCAGGACCACACCCACGTGGCCTCGTTGCTCGGTTACAGCTGCCCGGCCGACGGCCCCGAGGGGCTCTCCTCCGGCCCCGCCTTTTCCACGACCCCCGACCCGGCCTACGGCGCGGCGGCGGCGGCATCTCACCCGGACACACACCTGGCCGAGATCCTGATGAAGACGCTCCTCCGAAACCTGGGCTTTTACACCGTCAGTCGACTTCTTTTATCCTTCTACCCTTTTATCCTTTTATCTTTTTATCAAAGAACTTTATTTAAGTCACCTTATCTACGTCACTTAATTGACCACTTGTACTAGGACTGAACCTGCACTACCAACACTGGGATTATTTTTTACTATAGTATGTTTATTGTACTTTTACTCTACACTCCCCCCCCCCCCCCCCCCCCCCATCATAATGTATTTTCCTTGTACTTCATCTTACTGTATATTTTGCTCCCCTTAGAACTTATTATACTTTATTATAGTCTGTGATTTTTATCTTTTTTTTTTTTTGTCCTATTTTACTTATTATTACTTTCTACTGTAAATACTTTTGGCCCGTAGAATTCTTGATAGTCATTGTATATAAGATACCTCTATTCTTATCCAACTGTTTGCACATTTCTTGTCTTTCCTACTCATGAGTGTCCGTAAGAGCAGAATGTAACAAGTACATTTCTCCTTTGTGAGATCAATAAAGGCTTATCTTATCTTATCTTATCTTATCTTATCTTAGCTTAGCTTAGTTTAGCTTAGCTTATCCTTGCGGGGATCACGTCACCTCGCGTAACGTCGCCGGCTGCGATTCGGCCGGCTGTTTTTCCCAAAACGTGCGACCTCATCCTCTGCCTCGCGCTCTGCCTTCGTGCGTCTCGTCCGTCTCTTTCAGGACCAGGCGTTCGGCGAGCTGGAGAAGAACAGCGACAAGCTGCAGCAGGGCACGTCTCCGTCGGACAGCAGCCAGCCGGCTCACCTGCACCAGCTGCTGTGCTCGCTGCAGAAGCAGCTGATGGCGTACTGTCACATCAACGCCGTCACCGAGGTACACACACACACACACACATGCTACTCGACTCTGACGTAGCTCCTCCACACTGCCGCCGTTCTCCATTAAAAAAAAAACAAACCTGTGGATCCGTTTCCCCGCAGAACTCCAGCAGCGTCTCCCTGCTGCACAAGCACCTCCAGCTCCTGCTGCCTCACGCCACAGACATCTTCTCGCGCTCGGCCGCGCTGCTCAAGGAGAGCTCGTGGAACGGCAGCATCCGGGAGAAACTTCAAGGTGAGAATATGCATCGCCTCTCGTCCCCCGTCACACCTGCACAACACCCGAAGAGCGTCGACGCGGCTCACGTCTGAAGCAAAGGCTAATTCGTTTCACACACCTGGATTTGCAGCTTTAAAAGGAAGTAAAAGTCTGGTTCCTGCGAAGGTTTCTCCCTGTTGGGGGGGAGGTTCTCCTCTCCACAGTCGCAAACACACCTGCTTGCTCATGTGGATATGTTGGGCTTTTCTATTTTCTCTATAAAAGCACATTGGAATGACTAAAGTATTTAAAAATGTCTTTTTTTTATTTAAAAAAAACAAAAAACAAACTCGTACGTTCTCAATTCATGTTTAAACATGATGGATTTAGCAGTTTCAACCTGTTCTATTTATTAGATTGACCGCGGTTGTCGTTTCGTCAGATGTTGCCGAAAAGAGGCTTCATACGACATACCGAGTGATCTTAGAATAAAGTTTTTATTTAATTAGAAGAAGAAAAGTAAATAAAAAGGAAGTAGATAGATAGATAATTACTTTATTCATCCCCAAAGGGAAATTGTTTTGTTGCAGCAATCTGGTACATACGGATATTATAAAATACAATAGAATAGTAATAAAAGTAAAAAATAAAAATATAAAAATATCTGGGTATAAGACATAAAGTAAAACACAGAACGGAACATGGGCACTTAGAAATAAGCACGAGATGAAAGCAAGATAAATAAATAGTAAGGTGCAGTGGCAGAGCCATTAGAAGTACGCATTATATAATAATAATAATAATAATAATAATAATAATAACAATAATACAGATAATAACAATGTGTAATAGTGTATAATATTCGTGTATAGTACTACTAATAATGGTAGCAATAAAATAACAATATATATATATATATATCAGTAATAATAATAAAAATATATGTATATGTACATGCAATGTGCCATATGAAATATATGATATAATATAAGTATCAATGTAATTTAGTCCAGGTGGGTGATGTAAAGGAAATGCATTCAAACAAAGGGATTAAGATTCTCGATGGATTAAGTTCATGAAGACCTGTTTTCCAGTGACGAGAGGGTCTCAAACTCCCGACTCTTGACGTTTCCCGTTTCAGACGTGATCTACGTGTCCGCCGCCGGCAGCATGCTGTGTCAGATCGTCAACTCCCTGCTGCTGCTGCCCGTGTCGGTGGCCCGGCCGCTGCTCAGCCACCTGCTGGACCTGCTGCCCCCCCTGGACCGCCTCAACCGCCTCCTGCCGGCCGCCGCCCCGCTGGAGGACCAGGAGCTGCAGTGGCCCCTGCACGGCACCTCGGACTACGCCGAGCCGGCGACGGGCACGGCGGCGGCACTGCCGCCACCGGCGCTGTCCTGGGTGTGGCTGGTGGACCTGGAGAGGACGGTGGCCCTGCTGGTGGGCCGCTGCCTGGGCGGGATGCTGCAGGGGGCCCCCACCTCCCTGGAGGAGCAGTACACCGCCTACTGGCTCAAGACGCCACTCTTCAGCAACGGCCTGGAGATGGACATCCCTCAGCTGGGTACGTTTCTGCTCATAACACCGGGGACTTAAAAAAAAAAATCCACTTAAATTTGATAAAAAAACAAATTTTCGTCTTCAAACATAAATACAAAAAGAAAGACCATAAAAGACTCGTCCATAATCCTGTCCTCTTCAGTCTTATATTTCGTCCACTTCCCCACGTTGTGCTTCTTTTTAAGTCTTAAGTGTGTTTTTCCTATTAACAAGGTTTCTTCTAAAATCTTTAGCCACTGATCTTTTCTTCTTGTTGCTTCTTTCCCCAAATTCCTCCTGTTTGCCTTCTTGCTCACCACCAACAATATTTTCACGAGTTATTATAGTTATACGAGGGACAACTTAATAAGGTGTTGGACAAAACAGCTCCTGGGGAGTTCACATCCAAATATTTATCTTAATTCTTAATTTACACTTTCCCCCCCTCAAAACAAAACTGCAAATTTCTCACATTTCAAGCTCTTTTTAACTTTAACAATATCTGCCGTCGTAACTTCTACTTCCCAAATCAATAAGTTTGTTCCACAGAACTGAGTCACGTTCAAAATGACTTCAGTTTGATGTTTTCATCTCCAAACAACAGGAATCGCACCGACGGCTTCTTTAGATTGGATCACATTATCATTAGTTTTTTTTTTTTTCTTTTATTCTCATTTCAAATTCACTGATTGTCTCCAATAATTTCCCCCTTTTACTGCTTGTAGCTTCAGGTTAAACAAAACAATGAGAATCAATGTGGTGGAATGACTGTGGCTTGACCCTCTGACCTCTGACCTCCGGCAGACGCCTGCATCAGCTCCCTGCTGGAGGCGGCGCTGTCGGGCAACGAGGAGCAGAAGCCGCTGGACTGCACACTGCGGGCCGACCTGAGCGTCCTGGTGGACCTGGCCCTGGGCTCCTCCAAAGAGCCAGCCAACAGCCTGTGGATCAACATGCAGGACTACGCCATCAGTAAAGGTGAGGCCCCCCCCCCCCCCCCCCCCCGGCTGTGAGCCGCTTACACGGCAGTGTAAGAGCCAAAGAAAACGCCACTTTTTTGGGAAATTGGCCTCCCGAGGTGGAAGTTTGTTTTATTTTATTTATTTATTTAAAGTCCTAGTGAAATGTAAAACACTACTTTGCAAAAAAACGATAGTTGGGGTTCTACTTCTAAGGTTTCTCCGACACTGCCCCACCACTGTTGTCGCATAACAAAGTTATTTGAATTTTGAATCTCCAGCCGAGGAAGTCGGGGGAATCCTTCTTCGTGAGCGTGACGTCACGAGTTGTGCAGATCTCGATCTGTTGTGTTTATATTGGCTTGTTTCCCTCTTAAATATCCAAGTTTTAACAATGTTTTGAAGTTATAGTCAACGTTTTATGAGCCTTGACGAAAGATTGAGCCTGGAAGAGACCGAGAGAGGAGAAAAGGAGCACAGGCGGCGGGAGCTGCTAGCTTGCACGGCTCGTGGCTAGCGGGAGCCGCTAGCTCTCGCGGCTAGCGGCTCCCACTAGCCGCGGCACAAATCAACAGCGCTATAATCCGTTGCCTGGCATGAAAAGTACATCGTATGTCATTTTTTTTAGAAAGAAAACTACAAAAAAACGAGGGGTTTTCACTTGAAACGTTGTTGTGTATATGGGGGTCTGACTCCGCCGCGGTTTTCCCTTTCAGACTGGGACAACGCGTCGCTCAGCAACGAGTCCCTGCTGGACACGGTGTCCAGGTTCGTGCTGGCGGCTCTACTGAAGCACACGGGCCTCCTGGGCCAGGCCTGCGGCGAGGGAAGGTACCGGAAACCGACCATACAGCTGCACCCGCAGAGGAAACCGCTCCAACCTTGAACCGAGTCCCTCACACACGCCCGTCGTCTCTCTCCCATCAGGTACCAGCCGTCCAAGACCCTGTCCGAAGTTTACCGCAACGTTTATAAAGTGCGGAACCGACTGATGGCCTGCAAGAACATGGACTTCATCCAGACCAGGTCGTCTTCAAGGGAGAGGAGGGTGAGTCCCACCTCAAGTCAGTCAGTCAGTCGTCCTCATAGTGGGATTTTGCAGGTGTTCTCCAGGTGTGAGGAGGAGAACGGAGGATCGTGGTTCCCGGTAACTCTTCCAAGGATCAGTGCAGACGAGCGTGCTTGACTTGAAGCAGGAAGAAGTTAATAAGTGTAAAGACGTGAATGCTGATCAGATGACAGTCTCTTTACCGGAAGGTTCGTCTGGAGACGACGTTTGTTACCTGATTTCACATGAAGGAGATGAAGAGAAACAAGTTCCTCCTCTCACAACGTCCTCCGTGAGCTCATAACATCTCAGACAGCTGTCATTCCTCGCAGCTCGCCAAGTTTCCCAAAGTACCAATTGAACTCCATTAACGTGTTTGTACCCTGAAACGTTTTCGCCCCGAAGCAGAACGGCAGCCTTGAAATACCTCGTCGAGGTGAACTGAGGAGAACTTTGTAGTCCCAAATGATCCTGAAGGAGTCTGGAACTCCATGAAGATCTTCAGAAGAGTCTGACGCTCGCCAACGCCCAACAGTTTCTGAAATGCTCCGGTTGATTCTGCCGGAGTGGAAACAATCCTGAAAGACATTTAAAGGACAAGTCTGACTAAAAAGAATCACAAACTCTTGTAATCGAGACGATTTAAACTGAACTAAAAAGTGACCAGAACAACTACGGTCCGAACCTACAAGAGTCTGAAAACTCTAAAGTCTTTACAAAGATCCAGGTAGAGTTTGAAAAAGTCAGGTCGACCTTTGATGAGTCTGAAAACGGTCAAAAAGACTGAAACAAACCGGAAAGCTGTATAGACTCTTAAACAGTCGTAGAGACTTGAAGGACTTTGGGAAAAGTTTGAGGGTTTAAAAAATACGAATCGGCACAAAGACGTTCAACGATTTCAAAAAAACTGAAATGAATCTGAATGAATCCAAAAGATTTTTAGTATTTCCAAGTGTTCAGGACTTCAACTTTTTCAGTTTCAAAGAGTTTGAGTCAGTACGGTACATTATTTCGACAGACTGAGAAAACTCTTTCAGGGTTGTTTTTTTTTTTTAAGGCATCCTGTCTGATCCCTAACCTAACCCTTAACCCTCCCCCCCCCAAAAAAAAAAGAATCACCTGTGGGGGGGGGGAAACAATTCAGTCCGTCGTGAACACGTGGCGTTTTCGGTGGCGATCGGGCTCACCGTGCGTCGCCTCTTCCCCAGATCTCGGACAACCAGGACTCCCTGGACATCGACCCCCAGGAGCACTCCTTCACCCGCACCATCGACGAGGAGGCGGAGCTGGAGGAGCGGGCCGACCGCGAGCGGGAGGAGGGCCACCAGGAGCAGGACGACGAGGAGGAGGACCGGGAGCACGAAGTGATGACCGCAGGAAGTGAGTCCGAGTCTTTGAGCGTCAAGTCGCGGCTTCCTGCTTCTCACCCGCCGAGTTTTAGCAGAGCAACAGTCGCAGGTTTAGCAGAGCAGCTCGTGCAGATTCACCAGATTCTCGGCAGACGGATTTAATTAGGTCAGGGGTGTCAAACTGATTTCAGTTGAGGGGCCACATCAACCTGATCTGACCTCTGGAGGGCCAACAAGTCAAACAGAACATATTAAACTGCAGATACGGACAAATGTCAAAGTCTTTCCTTCTTTTGATCCTTTTGTAACTGCAAGAATTTTTTTTATTCTGAAATATACATATTAAAGGAAATCAGATATTGTTATATTTGCAAAAAAAAAAACCCAAAAAACCCTCAGTCGCCTGTATCTGGATATCATTTTTTTATTCAGAATTAAAACAGTTTGTCATCATCTGGACATTTTTTTGAGTTTACGTGTCTAAAGTATCATTTCACATAAGTTGGACTCATTGTTTTATTGTGAAAGGTGTTGCGTCATGTGACCTCCACAGATGCATTTATGTCGGGGGTCAAATTCTGACCAAGGGCATTTTTGCCGATCTGGTGTTTTAAGATCAGCCTCTGTCAGTTTTCATATTTATAATAATAATTAAAAAAAAAAAAAATCACATGGCGGGCCGGATGTTTGACACCCCTGAATTAGAACCTTTTTTTTTTTTTTTTTTTACTTCCCGTAATGACGCGTTGGATCCTGTTTTACAGATCAACACTGTGTTTTGTGCTACAGGTGTGTCTTGTTTTTAAAAGCGAACGTAGAAAACACTTTATTGTCGAAACCCTCGAGGATTCAAGGTTCCGTCCTCCCGTCCGGACGCGTCGCACTGAGTCTCAAGAGACTCCAGCCAATCCCTGCAGCCGCGCCGCCTAAACTAACCTGGCTGTGTGTGTTTGTGTCTGTGTGTGTCTGTGTGTGTGCTCGACGCACAAGCAGAAATCTTTCAATGTTTCCTCTCAGCGCGGGAGGTGGCTCGCAGTCGGGACCGGGAGCGAGCCAGCAGCAGCACGGCGCTGGGCTCCGGCTCCGGCTCCGTGTCCAGAGGAGGTGGAGGAGGAGGTGGTGGAGGAGGGGAGGAGGACTCCATCTTGTCCCAGGAGGGCCGGCGGGGCAGCGCCAGCCTCCCCGAGGGCCAGGACTTGTACACCGCCGCCTGCAACTCGGTGATCCACCGCTGCGCCCTGCTGCTGGTCGGCGTCAGCCCGGTCCTGGGAGAGCTGAGCAAGCAGAACCAGGAGGACGGGCCGTCCCAGTCCGCCGCCGGGACGCAGGACAGCCTGAGCTTCATGACCAGGTGAGACGCTCCGCACGTTAAACCCTACAATGCCAAATGCATCAGATTTGATACAACCATTTCCGAGGCCTATTGCGTCACCCTGTGGTTAAAAACTTCACTCGAAACCCTCTGGTATCCAATCTGATACTTGTCTTCTACCCCCTGGTGGCCCTGAAGTGCAAACCACAACAACAAATTACTAAACACAACAACAAATTCAAAAACACAACACAAATTCAAAAACACAACACAAATGAAAAAACACAACTGCAAATTCAAAAACACAACACAAATGAAAAAACAACAAATGAAAAACACAACAACAAATGAAAAATACAACAACGAATGAAAAAACACAACAACGAATGAAAAAACACAACAACAAATTGAAAAACACAACAAATGGAGAAAAACACAACAACAAATGAAAAAACACAACTGCAAATGAAAAAACACAACTGCAAATTCAAAAACACAACACAAATGAAAAAACACACTTTACATCCCGGAGATGTAAATGTTCAGTTTGTGTATTTATTCCTGATTGTTGTGTGACGCTGCAGAAAGTGAAGTGAGGTCTGGCGGATCCTGGTTTGCTCTGTTGTTTTGCGTCTGATGGGCTCGTTTGAGGACATGTTGGCTTTCGGTTGCAGAACTTCATGTTCAGACAATCCAACACGACCCCACCTTACCCTGCCCTACCTTACCCTACCCCCGTCCTCAGATTCACTTCATACACACCTCCTGAATAATGTCCCCCCATGTCACAGCTCAGGTTTGCTTCTGCCCCGTGTCCTCAAATACCCAGCCTCCGTCGGTGCATGCTGGGTGTGGGCGGGGCTTCCTTACCTGCAGCAGTGAGCACGCCAACACCCTCGCCCTGTTTTATTCTTTCAAGCATCGACACATTTGTCCTGGTCTGATCCCAAACTCAGAAACACACCTTGGGTTTTTTTTTTCAACTACAATAAATCATTGGGGGGGAAAAAATCACCTCCTGCAAAAAAAATAAAAAATAAAACATAAAAAAAGATGAAAAGAAGAAATCTGACGGAAATTTAAAAAAAATGGTAACGGGATTGATTAAAGAAAGGACGAAAATCTCTGAACATTTCTGTGAAAGTAAATTCATAACTAATTTGTGTGTGTGTGTGTGTGTGTGTGTGTGTGTGTGTGTGTGTGTGTGCGTGTGCGTGTGCGCGCGTGTGTGTGTGTGTAGGAGTGAGAGTCTGAGTGCAGAGAGCCGCTCGGTTCAGAGCAGTCCGAGTTACAGACTGATGAAGTCGAGGAGCGAGTCCGACCTGTCACAGCCAGAGTCGGACGAGGAGGGTTACAGTCTGGTAAGCACACACACACGAACGCACGCACACACACACACACACACACACACACACACAGAGCCCAGAAAAGAGCTGATTCTGTGTTTTTCTTTTCTCCTCAGAGCGGACGCAGGAACGTGGACCTTGACTTGGCGTTTTCACACAAAAAGAGAGGTAAACAGGAGTTAATGTGACCAGTGGCTGCGTGCCATCGATGGATGTTGATGTGGTCAGTGGCTGCGTGCCATCAATGGAGGATGTTGTCAGTGGATGTGTGAGCCGGATGCGGTCAGTGGCTGTGTGCAGTGGATATCGATGCGTGCGGCTGCTGTGGTCATTTGGTCCGTGCGGTTGGATGATGTGGTCAGTGGATGCGTGCGGTGCGGTTGGATGGTGATGTGGTCAGTGGATGCGTGCGGTGCGGTTGGATGGTGACGTGGTCAGTGGATGCGTGCGGTGCGGTTGGATGGTGACGTGGTCAGTGGATGCGTGCGGTGCGGTTGGATGGTGACGTGGTCAGTGGATGCGTGCGGTGCGGTTGGATGGTGACGTGGTCAGTGGATGCGTGCGGTGCGGTTGGATGGTGACGTGGTTCGTGGATGCGTGCGGTGCGGTTGGATGGTGACGTGGTCAGTGGATGCGTGCGGTGCGGTTGGATGGTGACGTGGTTAGTGGATGCGTGCGGTTGGGTGGTGACGTGGTCAGTGGGATGCGTGCGGTGCGGTTGGATGGTGACGTGGTTAGTGGATGCGTGCGGTTGGGTGGTGACGTGGTTAGTGGATGCGTGCGGTTGGGTGGTGACGTGGTTAGTGGATGCGTTCGGTTGGGTGGGGACGTGGTCAGTGGGATGCGTGCGGTGCGGTTGGATGGTGACCTGGTCAGTGGATGCGTGCGGTTGGATGGTGACGTGGTCAGTGGATGCGTGCGGTGCAGTTGGATGGTGACGTGGTCAGTGGATGCATGTGGTGCGGTTGGATGGTGACGTGGTTAGTGGATGCGTGTGGTGTGGTTGGATGGTGACGTGGTCAGTGGAATGCGTGCGATGCGGTTGGATGGTGACGTGGTCAGTGGATGTGTGCGATGCGGTTGGATGGTGACGTGGTTAGTGGATGCGTGTGGTGCGGTTGGATGGTGACGTGGTCAGTGGATACGTGCGGTTGGATGGTGACGTGGTCAGTGGATACGTGCGGTTGGATGGTGACGTGGTCAGTGGATGCGTGCGGTGGCTCCCTGGTCTCACCCCTCCTCTTGTCTCTCCCTGTTCCCCCCCTCCTCCTCCCACGTGAAAGTTTATTTGCTTCTTTTGGGGCAGCTGAGTCCCAAACACAAGAGGAGCTGCAAGCAAGTAACTGACGGCATGTTTCTTCTCTTGTTACTCGCTCACGCTCCATGACTCGAACTCCACCCTCCATCCGTCATCCCGCTGCCTCCGACAGTGGAAAGCTCTCACATGCCGGGGGCCCAGTGAACCTCTGGTTGAAAATGTCTTTTTTCTCCTTCAAATCTGATGCTTGTCAGGAAAAAAGTGCTTCCAAGAAGAATATAATGAAAGTCGAGCAGTGGCGAACCTCAAAATAGAAAATGTTAAAGATGTCGAATAAAGAAAATATGAAGGAATAGAAAAATCCACATTAAACAAGACATGACACATTTAAAACACACTTAAAAAGTGCCAGTGAGCATATAATCTAATAATAATGATGATAATAAAGCCTGAATATTTCCCAGTAAGTTATTTCATGCACTTAAGTCTTTCATTAATTAGACATTTATCACGTAAACTGAAAATAAATGCAAGTTCTTTTTTAAAATCTTGAAAAAAATAATAAATAGTGGAAATATTAGAATATTCTACATTATACAAATAATTCCATTGAAAGTAGATAAATTAATCGATGTCACGTTGAGAGTAAAAATTTAACCGACACATGAATAAATATTGTTTAGAATGAAGTGAAATTTGCAGGCAGAGGAAAAAAGAACATTCAGGTCATTTACGAAAATTAGACTTTATAGTGAATCAGAATTATTATTTTTTTCTTTAAAAACAAAAACAAAAATACCTACTGATTTCAAAATTAAAACCTCCTTCCCCCTCTAGTGCATAAACTCTGTAATGCCAGTAGCGTTAATTGTTTTTCTTCAACAAACCAAATTCTCAAAAAAAAAAGTCCAGCTCTCACTGGGCCCTGAACATGAATAAGAAAATACTGCAAGATGTCCATGCTGCAAACGTCTGCCGCCTCGGGAGCGTTTGGGAGCTTTTTTTTTTCTCTCTTCGAGAATGAGGCGTTCATGGACAGTCGGGAATCCCGCCTGCCGGCTCGCTGACTTGCCGGCGCAGTGGAACCGTTGGCTGATCGAAACTTGAGCAGTCCATCGCAAGAGTCAACTCATGATGGCTGACGAAGGCTTGTGTCCGCATGCCGACATCCAGAGGCATCTGTCGGTGGGGGGGGGGGGGGGGGGGGGGGGTGGGGGGGGGTGGTGCCCCGCCCCATCACGTCCTGCCACCGTCCGACCCCACATGGTGCCGCCCACCCCCCCCGCCGCCCAACCCCCGCCCCGCCTCGTGGTGCTTAGCAGCTCGGTCATCCATCAGCAGGCATCTCTCGATGTAATATCTGCTCTGAAAGCCTCCCTCTCCTCCTCCTCCTCCTTCTCCTCCTCCTCCCCCCCCCCCCCCCCCCAGGCCTCCTCTACAGCTCGCCGGACTCCCTGGCCGAGTCGTGGTTCCGGGCCAAGCTGAGCCGCGAGCGCAGCTATGGCTCGGCGCACTCGTACGAGGAGTCGGACCTGGACCTGAGCCGCTCGCTGGGCGTCCACGCGCTCATCGACAACATGGCGAGCTTCATCAGCGGTGACGTGGGCCTGGCGCCGGCCTTCAAGGAGCCCGAGGAGAACATGTCCACCAGCCCGCAGGCCACCATCCTGGCCATGGAGCAGCAGCAGAGCCGAGCCGAGGTGAGCCAGGAGGGAATCTCCCCCCCCCCCCCCCGACTCTCTTCGGGACAATTGATGTTTATGAGGGCGTTTTATTTATTTTTTTCCCACAAATATGTTAATTTAAATTTTCAATTTAAGGACAAAACATATAAAACACACACACACAAATACAACAAAATGAAATAAAATCCCCACCCTAAAACCCACCCTTCACTCAATTACAACACAATTATTTTCTACAAATCAAAGTCTTTTACAAGGGCAACCAAATGTCTCAAAGTCCTCCAGTTTGCCTTTGGCAATATATGTCCGTGTCTCCAAGGCCAAGTTACTGGACATCATTTGAATCCACTGTTTCACTCCAGGTCTTTCTGTGTCCTTCCATTTCAAAGCAATAACAGTTAAGTTTCTTGTTTTTTTTGTATTGCATTTAAAGCTATTTGGGAAAAAATGTGCAATATACAGAGTTTACCATCTCAGGGCATTTGACATTCAATTAAATCAGAAATGAGCGCACAGATTTGTTTCCAAAAGATGTGAAGTTCCTCACACTGCCACATACAATGATAAAGTGTCGCCTTTTCTTTTACCCCATTTGACACAGTCATCAGGTATATTAGGGTTGAAATGATGGGAGTTTCACTGCCGTGATGTAGGTTCTAAACAACCACTTGTACTGCACTGATCGGAATGTTTTTGTGTGAGTAAACACGAGTTATTCCATTCCTCAACTGAAATGTCCGTTTCCATATCGGATCTCCAGGCTCGTAAATATGAAACACTCCTTTCTTTTGAGGCTGTACTTGAAATATTATCAAATTTGGAAAGCAAGCCCCTACTGTGATGATGGTCAGGGCGTTTTTATTTCTACGACGAAGCCGTGGAAATAAAAAGTGTGTGTTATCCCCTCCCGTCTCCAGCTGCGGTTGGAGGCCCTCCACCAGATCGTGGTGCTCATCTCCGGGATGGAGGAGAAGGGCAGCCAGCCGGGCGGCGCCTTCCAGTCGTCCTCGCTGCTCACCTCCGTGCGGCTGCAGTTCCTGGCCGGCTGCTTTGGCCTCGGCACCGTCGGCACCGGCGCGCTGAAGAGGGAGAGCGTGCAGCTGCACCATTACCAGGTACCTGCGGTGCCGCGGCGGCGGCCCCTCCCGCTCCGCGCCGAAGGTTCTTAGCGTCCGCCATGTGTTTCTCGTGGCAGGACGGAGTGAAGGCGGCCAAGAGGAGCCTGCAGATGGAGATCCAGACGGCGGTCCACAAGATCTACCAGCAGCTGTCCGTCACTCTGGAGCGGGCGCTGCAGGCCAACAAGCACCACATCGGTAACCCCGGTAACTCCTCCCTCCCTCCGACCCTCCGCTCTCTTCTCACACCCGCTTCCTCCCCCCCCCCCCCCCCCCCCCCCCACCACCTCGACAGAAGCCCAGCAGCGCCTCCTGCTGGTCACCGTCTTCGCCCTCAGCGTGCGCTACCAGCCGGTGGACGTGTCCCTGGCCATCTCCAGCGGGCTGCTGAACGTGCTGTCGCAGCTCTGCGGCACGGAGACCATGCTGGGGCAGCCGCTGCAGCTGCTGCACAAGCCGGGCGTGTCCCAGCTCAGCACCGCCCTGAAGGTGGCGTCCACGCGCCTCCTGCAGATCCTCGCCATCAGCACCGGGTGAGACACGCAGGCACTTTAAAAGCTCCCCGGTGGGGCCAGAACGCATTCCATTTTTGTTTCACCTGGGCTGATTGTGGGTGTGTGTGGTGTGTGTGTGTGTGTGTGTGTGTGTGTGTGTAGGACCTATGCGGATAAGCTGAGTCCGAAGGTGGTCCAGTCGCTGCTGGACCTCCTCTGCAGTCAGCTGAAGAACCTGCTGTCTCAGGCCGGAGTCGCTCTGCTGTGTGCCGGGAAGGAACCGGAGGAGAGCAAGCAGGAGGAGCAGAACGAGCCCGACCGGAGGGACTTCAGGGGTGAGGAGGAGGAGGAGGAGGAGGAGGAGGAGGAGGAGGAGGTGGAGGGGGAGGGGGAGAGACCATCCTCTCATTTCATTTTGTTCCTAAAAAGTAAAAAAAAACAGACAATAATGCAATGTTTTTTTTGTTGTTTTTTTTAAAACAAGGTATGTTTATTCAAGATTCCGTTAAACAATGTTACATTGGAAATCACCTATAATCTTTCCCTCTTTTCTTCCACTCCCCGAACCCCCACAGTCAACATGTAACAACAAGTAACAACAAGCCAGACCGGTTGAAAGGAAACACAAATACAATAATAATACTGACAATAATCACTGCCAATAAAATACGTCAAAATGCTCACGAAAATGTAGTGTAATTAACCGATCTATAGTAGGCTTTCCTTACACATTATTAGTATACAGTTATACAATTTCAACTGGCAATGTTTTTAAAGTAAGTGACGTAATGGAACCAGAGTGAAATGAGTGGAAGTTTCAGTAGATGTTTCAAGTTTTTTTGCATTTTTTTTTTTTGTTTGTTTCACAAACGTTTCACATTTATTCTGGAATGTTCTCAAAATAAAACGACACAAACACTGAAAATGACGTAGTTAGCTTGCGGGGCTACGGGTTGGCGCGGTCTGTTGCAATGACCGCCACACACAGTATGCTATAGACCAGGAGTGTTGAACTCATTTCAGTTCAGGGGCCACATCCACCTGATCTGACCTCTGGAGGGCCAACAAGTCCAACAGAACATATTAAACTGCAGATATGGACAAATGCAAAGTCTTTCCTTCTTTTGATCCTTTTGTAACTGCAAGAATTTGCCAGTCTATTGGGAAATATACATATTAAAGGAAATCAGATATTATTATATTTGCAAAAAAAAAAAAAACACACACACACACAAAAACCCTCAGTCACCTGTATCTGGATATCATATTTTTATTCAGGATTAAAACAATTCGACATTAACAATGGCGACATTAACATATAGACATTAACATATAGACATTAACATATAGACAATAATAATGGCGAACACGCTGACATTCGTATGGACAAACGACCAAGTTGGATTGTTGTTCACTGCCGTTTCTGTCACCGTCTGTTAGCATTAGCATACCTGTTAGCATTATATGAAGCTTCCCTGCAACAGACTCAGGACATTCTTCAACTCTGCCTGGTTCTCCAGCGCTGATCCGGAAGCAGCACACGGCCGAGCTCCACCTCGGAGACTTCCTGGTCTTCCTCAGGCGGGTGGTGTCCTCCAAGGCCATCCAGTCCAAGATGGCGTCCCCGAAATGGACCGAGGTCCTGCTGAACATCGCGGCGCAGAAGTGCTGCTCAGGTAACGAGTCGAGCGAGGTGGCGGAGCTGAGTGGGACGCGGCAACACTTTAACCCTGCGCTCTGACTGCAGGCGTCCCTCTGGTGGGAAACCTGAGGACTCGGCTGCTCGCTCTCCACGTGCTGGAGGCCGTGCTGCCGGCGTGCGAGGCCAACATGGAGGACGACCAGATGACTCAGGTTCAAATCAAGTTTTATTTCTATGGATCCAAATCCAGCCGTCATTTCAGGGCAGGACAAAATCACCAGTTAAACATGTTTGTAGAAAGGAAAAACTTCTTTTTAACA
This sequence comes from Blennius ocellaris, assembly GCF_963422515.1. Classification (NCBI taxonomy): domain Eukaryota; kingdom Metazoa; phylum Chordata; class Actinopteri; order Blenniiformes; family Blenniidae; genus Blennius; species Blennius ocellaris. Next base: position 32,520,091 of record NC_137650.1, on the reverse strand, counting down.
ATAAGGCTGAGTCTCAATTCTCCCCCTCAGCCCTTCATCTTAGCCCTACCCCTTTGAAATGCGCATTCAGGAGAGTCTGAGGGGTGAGGGGAAGGGCTGTTCACCCCTCGAGGCGAAGCGTTTACAGATGCACACTTTAAACAGAGGGTTATGAGGACATGGCGCCGAAGGACTCGCATTTCACATATATACGCTTCTAAAGTTATATAAACCTGTTGTGCTTTATTCTAGTAAGAACGGCAGTAGCGCTGCCGTATGGAGCTTCCATGTGTATTTGTTTGGTAGAGACCGTGTTTATAACATTTTATTATTACACTGTATAGTTCCAAGTTTGTTTTGGAGACAGATGGCTAAGGGGTAGGCGGCGGATGAAGGGGTTGGAGAGGGCTAAGGGGTAGGCGTAGGGCTAAGGGGTTGGGTGAGGGCTATGGGGTAGGTGTAGGGCTAAGGGGTAGGCGGATGGCTAAGGGATAGGCGGAGGGCTTAAGGGGTAGGCGGAGGGCTTAAGGGGTAGGCGGAGGGCTAAGGGGTAGGCGGAGGGCTTAAGGGGTAGGCGGAGGGCTAAGGGGTAGGCGGAGGGGTAAGAATAGAATTGGGATTGGCCCTTAGAAACCTTCCGTCCGAACGGGACTCGAGAGATAAAGACCGTCTGCTGGTCTGGTTGGTGGTTTTTTTGGGGCGATAAGAGAGAGAAAAGCAGAAGACGGACGGACTGATCGTTGCGAGGGATTGAAACCCCGCCTCCTTAACGTGCCGCTGACCAGGTCCCGTCTCCTTTCAGGTGGTGGAGCGCCTGTTTGCCCTGCTGTCCGACTGCATGTGGGAGGCTCCCGTCGCTCAGGCCAAACACTCCATCCAGATCAAGGAGAAGGTTCAGGAGCTCAAACTGCAGGTCTGCACCGTCACCTTCCTCATCTGTGGAGAAAAGTGAAAACACATCGTTTTTTTTTCCTTCAGAGAAGTTTTGGTTTTTCACCACAATGTTTTTTTAAAATGATGTGTGAGCACCCAAAACACATCGAAGTTTTGTGGTTCTTTTGGGGAGATTTGGCTCTAACGGTTCTTTACAGTGTAATGAGAGAAACCTTTAAAGTTACAGTGGAGTTTTTAATAATATCACTTGGAATTTCTGCTTCTTCTGCACTTGAACTAAAGTGAATGACGTCAGATGATGTTCATTTCAAAATATCTCGCACTGCCGCCACCCGTCATGAGAAATGTATTGACACAAGGCTCCATCTGTCCACCGCAGAGTTCAACTTTTCTTTACAATCATAAACGGTCTTTAGGTTTGAAGGAAATCAAGGTCCTTGGGAAGTGGCATAAAGTTCCTCGTCAAATTATTTTTCAGTTTGAGTTTCATCCGACAAAAAAACATATCTGTTTAACTCGGACTTTCCTATTTGGAAAAAAAAAACTTCTTTCAAGCACCCCGAACCTAAGCAGTGGCGAGAACCTTGATTCCGGCTGTTCTCGCGAAAGGGGGAAACGTTCCCGGCGAGACTTGTGGTCTGACGTTCTGTTCGCCCCCCCCCCCCCCCCCCCCCCCCAGGGCGACGCCGAGGAGGAAGACGAGAACCTCCCCATCCAGGAAGTGTCCTTCGACCCGGAGAAGGTCCAGTGCTGCGTGGTGGAGAACGGCCAGGGCCTGACGCACGGCAGCGGGGGCAAAGGTTACGGCCTGGCCTCCACCGGCATCTCCTCCGGCTGCTACCAGTGGAAGGTAGGAGCCCTGAAGCCACCTTCACCTCCTCACGTCTTCTTCTTCTTCTTCTTCTTCTGCTGAAGAGCAGCTTCAGCAACAGACTGATTGAACCCCGCTGCTCTAAGGAACGTTACAGGAAGTCCTTCCTCCCTGCGGCAATAAGACTTTTTAAATCTTCTACCTCCGCCAGAGCCTCAATCATCACCACCTGGACTAAATTACATTGATACTTATATTATATCATATATTTCATATTGCATATTGCATGTACATATACATATATTTATACATGTGCAAGTACACTATTCCTATTGGTATTATTATTATTATGATTATTATAAGTATACTATTCCTATTGGTATTATTATTATTATTACTGATATATATATATATATATATATATATAGTTGTTATTGTTATTTTATTGCTACCATTATTAGTAGTACTATACACGAGTATTATACACTATTACACATTGTTATTATCTGGATTATTGTTATTATTATTATATAATGCCTACTTCTAGTGGCTCTGCCACTGCACCTTACTATTTATTTATCTTGCTTTTATCTCGTGCTTATTTCTAAGTGCCCATGTTCCGTTCTGTGCTTTACTTTATGTCTTACACCCAGATATTTTTATATTTTACTTTTATTACTATTCTATTGTATTTTATAATATTCGTATGTACCAGATTGCTGCAACAAGACAATTTCCCTTCGGGGATGAATAAAGTAATTATCTATCTATCTATCTGTCTATCTTTCTCCCCCTCAGTTCTACATCGTGAAGGAGAACCGGGGCAACGAGGGAACCTGCGTTGGCGTCTCCCGGTGGCCCGTCCACGACTTCAACCACCGCACCACGTCGGACATGTGGCTGTACCGGGCCTACAGCGGCAACCTGTACCACAACGGCGAGCAGACGCTGACGCTCAGCAGCTTCACGCAGGGAGACTTCATCACCTGCGTGCTGGACATGGAGGCCAGGACCGTCTCCTTCGGCAAGAACGGCGAGGTGAGAGAGGTCGACCGCGTCGTCGCTCTGTCGTCGGAGCTGTACGAGATTAACGAAACAACTGTTCCCATTTCAAAGTTTATTCCGTCTTAAAGTGGGACGTCGTCTTATCCGACGTGTTCCTTTCATGTTTTAATTGAATGTCTAACTGCTGACAAGTTATTCTCCAGACTTAAAGATTTCGTACACAGTTTTTTTTCCCCTTCCTTTCAAAATAAATGCTTCCTCTTTGGTCTCGCCAACGACTTTTTAAATTCCGCTAATGGTGGGACTCAATTCTGCCTTCTATTAGAAACAAAAGGAATGTTTAAAAGATGGATTAACTAGACCAGGGGTGTCAAACATGTGGCCCGGGGGCCAGAATCGGCCCGCCAGAGGCTTTAATCCGGCCGCCATGTGATTTTTTTTTTTTTTTTTTTTTTAAGTATTAAATATGAAAACTGACAGAGGCTGATCTAAAAACACTAGATTGGCAAAAATGACATTCAAAAGCGCCCTTGGTCAGAATTTGACCCCTGACATTAATGCATCTGTGGAGGTCACATGACGCAATGCCTTTCACAATAAAACAATAAGCCCAACTTATGTGACATGATACTTTAAACTCCAAACAATTTCCAGATGACAAATTGTTTTAATCCTGAATAAAAATACGATATCCAGATACAGGTGACTGAGGGTTTTGTTTTTTTTTGCAAAAATAATAATAACTGAAATATGTATATTTCAGAATAGACTGGCAAATTCTTGCAGTTACAAAAGGATCCAAAGAAGGAAAGACTTTGCATTTGTCCGTATCTGCAGTTTAATATGATATCTTGGACTTGTTGGCCCTCCAGAGGACAGATCAGGGTGGATGTGGCCCCTCAACTGAAATCAGTTTGACACCCCTGAACTAGACTGTAGGAAATGTGAGGATGACGGTGTTTCTGGAGTGCGTTTGTGTTTTTTTAATAAACCGATCATTTCCATGTTCGCAGGAGCCGAAGTTGGCCTTCGAGGACGTGGACGCGACGGAGCTGTATCCCTGCGTGATGTTCTACAGCAGCAACCCTGGAGAGAAGGTCTTCAAAAAACATGCTTTTAAAAACACATTTTTAAAAGAGGTGTATCCCTGCGTGATGTTCTGCGGCAGTAAATCCACGAAACACTAAACTGTTCAAAGAAGCAATGAGGGAAGACTTTAAATAACTTTAAAACGCGTCGCTCTGTTGTTTCCCGCAGGTGAGGATCTGCGACATGCAGATGCGCGGGACCCCCCGGGACCTCCTCCCGGGAGACCCGGTCTGCAGCCCGATGGCCACGGTCCTGGCCGAGTCCACCACGCAGCTGATCCGGATCCTGCACCGCACCGAGCTCTGGACGCACCGCATCAACAAGACCATGGTGGAGCGGCTGCACAAGATCAAGGCCTGCTTCTCCTCCCCCTCCCCCGCCACCGGGCAGCGGCTGAAGAAGAGCCGCTCCGTGCAGAGCCGCGAGGAGCACGACGCCCAGCGGGGGGAGGAGGCGGCGGCGGCGGGCCGGACGGAGGAGGAGCAGCGGGGGCGCCACGGCCGGCAGCACGGCCTCGGGGATCTGTCGGAGCCCCACCTCCGGACGCTGTGCACCGACGTCTGGCCGGTGCTCGCCGTCATCGGCGGCGCAGACGCCGGGCTGCGCGTCGGCGGGCGGTGCGTGCACAAGCAGACGGGCCGGCACGCCACGCTGCTGGGCGTGGTCAAGGAGGGCAGCACCTCGGCCAAGGTGCAGTGGGACGAGGCCGAGATCACCATCAGGTAACTCACCAAACGTCACGTCGTACGTGCACGTTCCCCTCTGCTCGCATTTCACGCAGACGCTCAGGCTCCGCCTCCTTCTCCAGATGCAGAAATACTGCTGCCGCTGTCGTAACTCGCTTTTCTGCACATTCTGCTCAGTAGCTGGACGATAACAACGATATTTTCTGTTCATAATCTGATTTGTAAGAAACAGAAAACATCGTTCCTGCAAAAGTTTCTGTACGTCGGCTTCAGCCTCCATGTTTCCTCCTCCCCCTCTTCCTGCTCCTCCTCCTCCCCCTCTGCATGCTGTCCTCCTCCTCCTCTTCCTCTCTCCTCCTCCTCCCCCTCCTCCTCCCCCTCTGCATGCCGTGCTCCTCCTCCTTCTCCTCCTCCTCCTCGTCCTCCTCCTGCTCTTCCTCCTCTTCCTCTCTCCTCCTCCTCCTCCTCTTCCTCTCTCCTCCTTCTACTCCTCTTCCTCTCTCCTCCTCCTCTTCCTCTCTCCTCCTCCTCGTCCTCGTCCTCCTCCTCCTCCTCCTCCCCCTCCTCCTCCCCCTCCCCCTCTGCATGCCGTGCTCCTCCTCCTTTCCTCCTCCTCTCCCTCACTTTGTGTTTCCTTCCTTCTCCACTCACTCTCCTCCCCCCCCGGATTAAAGCTTCCCAACTTTCTGGTCACCTAGCGACACGCCGCTCTACAACCTGGACCCGTGCGAGCCGCTGCCGTTCGACGTGTCCCGCTTCCGCGGCCTGACGGCGGCGCTGCTCCTGGACCTCACCTACCTGACCAGCATCCACGAGGAGGCGGCCGCCAAGCTGGGCGCCCGCCGCCACGACAAGAAGCACCGCAACGCCGCCTCCACCGGCCACGAGCCCGCCGGCGAGGAGCGGGCCGGCGACGATGGGCCGAGGGACGCCGCCGCCGCCGCCTCCGACCTGCGCGTGTCCCACAGCCTGGACGAGGTCAAGGCACACGCCGCGCCCAACTCCAAGTCCGAGAGCGAGATCTCCTCCTCCGCGGCGGCGGCGGGAGGGCTGGGCGAGGGCCTGTTCGCTGCCGGGCCACCGCCGCACGCCGCCGCCGAGGGCGGCAGGAGGAAGGGCCACGACCACGGCGCCCGCGGCCACGAGGCGCCGCCGCTGCCGTCCTGCGTCGCCACGCAGTCCGAGATCCACGCCGTGCAGCTGTCCTACCTCTACCTGGGGGCCATGAAGACGCTGAGCGCCCTGCTGAGCTGCAGCAAGTACGCGGAGATGCTGCTCATCCCCAAGGTATCGCGCAGACGACGAGTAGAAGTACTTTTAATAGTTACTGTCGTTTCAGAATAATAAGACTCCTCCTCTGTCCTCCAGGTGTTGCCGGACGCCGCGGCCAGCGGCCACAACGCCGACCTGAACGCGGGGCCGGGTGCGGGCCCGCCGGCGGCCTCGTCCCCGGCGTGCCAGGAGGAGGTGGAGATGCGCGCGGCGCTGCAGTTCCTCATGAGGCACATGGTGAAGCGGGCCGTGATGCGCTCGCCCATCAAGCGGGCGCTGGGCCTGGCCGACCTGGAGCGGGCGCAGGCCATGATCTACAAGCTGGTGGTGAACGGGCTGCTGGAGGAGCCCAGCGGGGGCAAAGCCAGAGCCGGTGAGGGGGGGACGGGCTTTTATTATCAACACGGGTGTCGGCACGGTTCCCCCCCAAAAAAAAGGCATTTTCCCCATCATTTCCATGGAAACAAAGAAGACGAATGGAGGACGAAGCGTCTTCTGCTTCCTCAAACATGTTCCAGACGGGGTCACCGATGGCAGAACGACACATTCTGTGTCTTCTTCATCAATCACTGAGTTTGAAATGATGATGATGATGAAATATCGTTAAATTCAGCCTCTTCGTCGTCAAAACTCTGATCCTCCATAATGGAAACACAACTTGGGCGTGTGCACAACTCGTGACGTCACTCTATTATTGTCAGAAGCTCCGCCCAGCAGCGAAAATACCGCTGTTTATCGGCTATTTTCTCACAGATTGCCGTGTTTTAACATTTTACCCTCGGACCAGTTAGCATAAATAATGTCCCTAGAAGCGACAGCCAGAGTGTTTTGGAGGTCGAATTTTCATTTCACTAGGACTTTAAGTTTTCTTCCTTTTCTGTCGTCCTTTAAACAAACTCACAAAATGCGGCAAAAGTTTTCCATTTTCAGTTGAACATGTTGTCATGACGTTGACTTGAGTTGATTTTCTCTCCGTTATCTGATATTTGTTGTTTTTCAGGCTTCGGGGTCGTTTGTGTTGAGGTTTGTTTTTCCTCCTTCCTCAGGGGTGAAGAGTGAACCTGAGGGTGAGGCGGAGGGGGTGGAGGGGGAGCCCTCGGCTCAGACCCCCATCACCACCAGCCCCTCGGCCTCCAGCACCACCTCCTTCATGAGCTCCTCCCTGGAGGACACCACCACCGCCACCACGCCCGTCACCGACACCGAGACGGTGCCGGCGTCCGAGTCCCCGGGCGTGATGCCGCTGAGCCTGCTCCGGTCAGAGTGGACACACACACACACACACACACACACACACACACACACACACACACACACACACACACACACACACACACACTGATGCATCTCCATCTAACAACGTCGTCTCCGTCTCCCACAGGCAAATGTTCTCCAGCTACCCCACCACCACCCTGGTGCCCAGCCGCCGCGCTCAGACGCCGCCCGTCTCCTCCCTGCCCACGTCCCCCTCTGACGAGGTGGGACGGAGACAGAGCCTCACCTCCCCCGACTCCCAGCCCAGCAGGCCGCAGAACAGGACAGGGACCTGTGAGGACACACACACATACACACACACACACACACACACACACACACACACACACACACACACACACACACACACACACACACCTTAAAGACACGTTCAAAGTAACAGAGTGTAAACAGATTTGACTTTGTCTTCCTGACATCCTGATTTCTCGCCGTTCTCCTGATGTCCTCCTGATGTCCTCCCTCTGCTCCGGCCTTTGTCTCTCAGCCCTGTCGGATCCCAGCAGCAGACTGTCCACGTCTCCCCCGCCGCCCGCCATCGCCGTCCCGCTGTTGGAGATGGGCTTCTCCCTGCGGCAGATCACCAAAGCTCTGGAAGCCACCGGTGAGGAAACACTCCGACCCTTGTTCTTCCCTCAATGTTTGGATCTTCATGAACTATTTCTAACTCCTATAGTTAGAGTTAAATGTTTTTACTTCAAAATAATCTTTTAATAGCTGTGATACCAGCTCAAATTACATTTTTAATTTAACAATAATCATAAGGAAGGTTTTGTTGTAGTACCTCTCTTGTGCACCGGGGGCAGCGTTGAGCGCCGCGTATTTACAGCTTTTTACAGCCTTCCACACAAAATGACGTTCTCCCTTCCGTCTCAGGCGCCCGGGGAGAAGCGGACGCCCAGAACATCACCGTCCTCGCCATGTGGATGATCGAGCACCCCGGCACGGAGGAGGAGGAGCGCGAGGAGTCGCACCGAGGGGGCTCGGAGTCCTCGTCCTCCTGCCCGGGAGCCATGGCGTCCTCCGGCGGGAAGTCGGGGGAGCGCGGCTCGTACCTGTGCTCGCCCGGAGACATCGCCAGCGCCGACGCCTCGGAGATGGAGGAGGGCTTCAGTGAGAGGTGAGGCCTGTCTGTCTTCGCGGTGGACGCTGTCCTCCCGTGAAGGACGTCCCGACTGCCGTCACAGGACACACACAAAAAAAATCATCCTTTATTACAGATACAAGCTGAGCACATTGTTTTTTAATAAGAAAAGATGGCGACGGATGGACAGACGGCGAGATATGAGGTGTGTTTGTCCTCACTGCTACCTTATTGTCCCCCCGTCCCCCTGTCCCCCCCAATTCTCTCCAGTCCCGAGTGTCTGGATCAGGACGCCTCGGGCTCTAACGGAGCCCCACTCAGAACCCGGGCCGCCGTTGGGCGCAAACACCGCTTCGACCTGGCCGCCCGCACACTGCTGGCCCGCGCTGGTGAGTAAAGTCAACGCACCCATCCTGCCCATCAGCCTCTCTCCATCTTCACCTGTTGAAATGGAGGGATGAGTGAGGGAGGGAGGGATGGGTGGATTTTGGATGGTTGTTGGGCGCCCCTCACCCCACCCGTCTCTCCACCCTCCCCCACCCCCCAGCCGGCCTGTACCGCTCAGTGCAGGCCCATCAGAGCCAGGCCCGGCGGGAGGTGTCGTCCCTGCAGCAGCAGCAGCAGCAGCAGCAGCAGCAGCAGCAGCAGGACCCGGGGGCTCTGTACGACTTCAACCTGGACGAGGAGCTGGAGATGGACCTGGACGAGGAGACCATGGAGGCCATGTTCGGCCAGGACCTGGCCAGCGACTCCGACATTCTGGGAATGTGGATCCCGGAGGTACTGGACTGGCCAACATGGGTGTGTGTGCCTTTAAGCTACTGGCAGAACGCCGCCATCATCCCCCCCGACTCTCCCCCCTCCCCCAACTCCCTGCTCCTACCCCGACTTACCACCCCCCCCCCCCCCCCCCCCCCCCCCCACGACTCACTGCTCTTCTTCATCTGGCTTGGCTGATTTCACCTGCATGAGATGAAACTATACAGCTTTTTTCTTTTTTTTTTTCAGTAAACGTCACGTACAGGTAAACTAGTGTGTGTTCATACATGCGTCACATCGTACCGTCGGGAACGTCTCAATTTTAACGGACAGAGTGACGATATTGTCACGTAAAAAAGAGGTAAATTCAGACGGTTCTCTATTTCCAATATTTGAATCCCGACATTTTCAGATCCTGGAATGATGAAATTAGTTTTGGAGCTCCTCAGGGAACTGGTCTAGGTCCTTGTTCTTTTTTTTTTCTCCCCGTTCCTATTTGTTAATAATTTTGCCTGTTTGCTAGAAACAAATAGCAAGCAACAAATCACATTATCGCCATAGAATTTCACATTAACATTTCGTTTACGATTGTTTTTATAACCAATAATACGTGAGATTTTTATGCTTTTAACCGTACAGCAAATATGATCCCGTGCACTGTGCTTTTGAACGCAGCATCATATAAAAAAAAAAATGTTGCAACAGCGACACTCACTGGTTGTTTTTAGCGTGACAAAAAGACAAGGTCCGACGGAGACGTTTTCCACTAACGCTACTAACCTTTCCTCGGCTGCCCTGAAGTCATTAACCCGCCTCATCCCACGCGTCGGTGCACGTCCCCTGTCTGTCTCCGTCCTCTCGCGTTGCGGTAACGGTCCTTTGTCCCCCCCTCCCCCTCCCAGCACGTGTGCGAGACGGACGACCGGGACGAGGTGGTGGTGTGCGAGCTGTGCGAGGCCAACGTGGCCAACTTCAACCAGCACATGAAGAAGAGCCACCCGGGCTGCGGGCGCAGCGCCAACCGGCAGGGTTACCGCAGCAACGGCTCCTACGTGGACGGCTGGTTCGGCGGCGAGTGCGGCAGCGGCAACCCGTACTACCTGCTGTGCGGCAGCTGCAGGGAGAAGTACCTGGCCATCAAGAGCAAGGCCAAGGTCCCGGTGGTGGAGAGGTGTGTGGGGGGGGGGCGATTCTGCCTCTAATGACGAATGATGGAAGAACTTCCAGATGTTAAAAAACTTCCAGATGTTACAATTTTTTTTTTTTTACAAAATGTCCACTTTTTAAATTCGTACGTCGAGTCAGGAATTAAGTTCACTTAAGTCCATTATGCCTTAAGTTTGTTCTTAAGTATTTGGCTTTCTTCTTTTCTGAAGAAACTTCCAGATGTTATAAAACTTCCAGATGTTAAAAAAAAAATTTCGTACAAAATGTCCACTTTTTAAATTCGTACGTCGAGTCAGAAATTTCTGCCAACAGAACAAGAAAATTTTACTAAATAAGAAAATAATTCTTCCTCAGTTGTGCTCTAATGACGAATGATCGAAGAACTTCCAGATGTAGAAAAAAAAAAAATGATGTACAAAATGTCCACTTTTTAAATTCGTACGTCGAGTCAGGAATTAATTCACTTAAGTCCATTGCGCCTTTAGTTTGTTCTTAAGTATTTGGCTTTCTTCTTTTCTGGCAGTAGGTTTATACGACGTACCTTTGACATGTTTCAGTGGCATTCTGCCATCTTTACTTTATAAATTCCCCCGGAAAAAAATATACTAAAACAAGAAAATTGATACTGAAAATAAGCAAAATGATCTGCCGACAGAAAAAGAAAATTTGACTAAATAAGAAAATAATTCTCGCCCCATATGACCCAGCGTGATCTTGAAAATAGCATTTTTGGACTCAAAACAAGTATTATTATCATGTGTTATTATTTTCAAATCTTAAAATAAGAAGATTGGACTTAAAATGAGAAAAACTTAGTGCTTAGAACTAGTTTTTAATACTCAACGCCAAGACCATTCTCGCTAATAAGGAAATAAAAGTAATAATCATCTTAAAACTAGAATAATCTTAGCGGACAATTTTGTTTTAAGCAAAAATGACTTATTAGTCAAAAAACAAGTTTTCACTTAATTTAACAAAGTATATCTTGCCTAGATTTTACTTCTTGCAGTGTGGTGGTGTGTTGTGTCTCTGAGCTCCATGGAGATTTCAAGTCTTTTCTTGGCCTAACTGTTTTTTTTTTTTTAAATCCGTTTGGTTTCCAGGTACAAGGGTCAGGCTCCAGACCTCCTGGGGAAGCAGGATAGCGTCTACGAAGGTAACGCTTTTCAGAGTCAGAGTCGCTTGGAATCCAGCCAATCACATATTGACTCGTGAATTATAAATCTCGATGTCCGATTGGCTGTTTAAATTTGAACCACATCAGTGAAAATTGAAACTCAATTTGAACGTTATATCTGACATTATTATTTCTATAATCCGGTGTATTTGAATTTTGTATTTCTGTTTTTGTTGCTTTGCTACAGTATATTCAGAATTTTTTTTTTTTTTTTACTTTTTAACAAGTTAAAAACACATAAAAAGCCAAACTCTGTCTTATTTTATGTATTTGTTTTAATTTTAAATTGTCTCATTTTAATTGAACTCTTTTCATCAACTGTCTGTATTTTGTGTCGTCACTTTGCCTCTGATTCTCCTAAAGTTTTTTTTTTAATGTCTAAAAGTAGGTTCCTATTATTCACTGCCCCCGTCTTTGTCCCTCTCTCTCATTCTCTCTCTCTCTCTCTCTCTCTCGCCCCCTGCAGAGGACTGGGACATGCTGGACGTGGACGAGGACGACAAGTTGACGGGCGAGGAGGAGTTCGAGCTCCTCTCTGGCCCCGCTGGGTCTGAGCGAGCGTCGCCTCGTCCCCGAGGCCGTCCAGTTCCCGGGACAGCGACCCGCTGGGGGCCTCCGTCGCCATGGTGACGGCCACAAACAGCATGGAGGAGACGCTGCTGCAGATCGGTCCGTTAACAATGCCGCCTTTTAATACGTCTCACTGGTCAGGAATCAAACCGTACGAGGAACTTTCCGGAACGTTTTCCAGACAGAATTTCTCCTTTTCGAACGAGTTAATAAGAAATAAAAGTTAATAATTAATTGACCAGCTGCCACTGGATTTAAATTTCAAGTTTTATTATTCTTATTATTTGCCTGTAAATATTTAAAACGGAATCAACTGAAGCTTTGGATTTATCATCAACCCGTCCAAACTTGATAGGAAACTATGTTAAAACCAGTCGGTTTGAAAACCAGTTCAAATACTGGTCCCAGTCTGAACCTGGTCCAAGTTTACAAGGTGACACTGGAACCAGAAGAATAATTAAAAACGGGTTCCGACAACTTTACTCGTCCCGAGAAGTGCAATTCATTTGTAGCTGTGTGTTTTTTACATTCAAGCATTAATTCAGTCAATGAATAGATAATGAGAATGAAGTTTCCAGGAACAGGTTAAATTCCAGCTATAAGATGCAATGTAAACGTTCTCTCTCTCTCTCTCTCTCTCTCTCTCTCTCCCCCCCCCTCTCTCCCTCTCTCTCTCTCTCTCTCTCTCTCTCTCTCTCTCTCTCTCTCTCTCTCTCTCTCTCTCTCTCTCGCTCTCTCGCCCCCCCCCCCCCCCCCAGGCTGTCAGACCTCAGTGGACAAGTCCTCCTCGGGTCGTGTTACCCTCGGTGAACAGGCGGCGGCGCTGCAGAACCCTCACGACCGTGTGATGGCCCTGAGGAGAGTGACGGCCGCAGCCCAGGTCCTCTTGGCCCGGACCATGGTGATGCGGGCTCTGTCCCTGCTGTCCGTCAGGTAACCATGACGACCGTACAGACGAGCTCAGCCTAGAGACCGCTGGCGGTGGAGCCTCCTTTAATCGGCAAACAGCAGCGTCGAGCATCTTCTCAGATTAATTAGTTGTTAGTAACTTTTTTCCAATGTTAACGGATGGAGAAATTTTGAACTCGCTACAACTTCTTCAAATCTCTACCGATTTCAGCCATTCATCTTCAAACTGTTCAACTTTTTCAACAGTTGCAACGGTTTTAACTTTTTGAAACTTGTGCAACTTTTTAAAACTTTTTCAACTTGTTGACACTTTTTCAACTGTTTGACACTTTTTCAACTGTTTCAACTTTTTGAAACTTGTTCAACTTTTTGAAACTTTTTCAACTTTTTGAAACTTTCAACTGTTTGACACTTTTTCAACTGTTTCAACTTTTTGAAACTTCTTCAACTTTTTGAAACTTTTTCAACTTTTTGAAACTTTTTCAACTGTTTGACACCTTTTCAACTGTGACACTTTTTCCAACTTTTTGACACTTTTTCAACTTTTTGACACTTTTTCAACTGTTTGACACTTTTTCAACTTTTTGAAACTTCTTCAACTTTTTGAAACTTTTTCAACTGTTTGACACTTTTTCCAACTTTTTGACACTTTTTCATCTGTTTGACACTTTTTCATCTGTTTGACACTTTTTCCAACTTTTTGACACTTTTTCAACTGTTGGACACTTTTTCAACCGTATAAAATTTTTCCAAATGTTTTAAGAAAGAGTTTAAAGACTGGCAGTTTAGGGTGAAGGGTGAAGAGGGGATGAAGAAGAGGGTAAAGAGCACAGACGAAATGTTTGAGAAAAGTTTAAAGCTGAGGGTTTAAAACAAAGTTTTAGGGCAAGGGATTACAGTCTACCTGCCGGCAGGCAGGCAGCAAAAAGCATTACAGTTTGCCAGCAGCATTCACACTATCATGCATTTGCCGCGGGAAATGCAGATCATCTAGTTTTTTTTGTCCCCCCTATAGTATGTTTATAACTACACTTCTCTCTCTCTCTCCCCTCTCTCTCTCTCCACCTCTCTCCCCCTCCCTCTCTCTCTCTCTCTCTCTCTCTCTCTCTCCTCCCCCCCCCCCCCCCTCTCTCTCCCCCTCTCTCTGTCTCTCTTGCTCCCCCCCCCCCCCCTCTCAGCGGGTCGAGCTGCAGCCTCGCCGCCGGCCTCGAGTCCCTCGGCCTCACCGACATCCGGACTCTGGTCCGGCTCATGTGTCTGGCGGCGGCGGGCCGCGCCGGACTCTCCACCAGCCCCACGGCGGGCTCGGGTCACTCCGACCGACCCCGGGGGGCCGCCAAGGCCAGCAAGCCCATCTCCTGCCTGGCGTACCTCAGCACGGCGGTGGGCTGCCTGGCCTCCAACAGTCCCAACGCCGCCAAGCTGCTCGTGCAGCTCTGCACACAGGTGATCCAGGAATACAAGAAGCGTCGTGTTGTGTTTCATTCTTCACCAGCAAAACCTCATTTTCTCATAGTAGCTTTTTGATATTTACTCTATTCATTAAAAAAAAAAAAAAAAAAACTATTACTTTAAATCAAGTCATTAAACTCCTCTATAACCAATGGAAGTAAAGGAAACTAAACTTTTAGAAACCAGTTTGAACCCCAGCAAGGAACTTATCTACGGAAGAGGATTAGGGCCACTGTGGAAAATAAAACCCTGAGTTCTGACTTTTTTTTTCACAGAATTCTGACTTTTAAACTCAGAATTCTGACTTTTAAACTCACAATTTTGACTTTCAAACTCACAATTTTGACTTTTAAATTCAAAATTCGGACTTTTAAACTCAGAATTCTGACTTTTAAACTCAGAATTTGGACTTTTAAACTCAGAATTTTGACACTCGTGAAGAATCTGTGAACTTTTTACTTGCCGGACAGAAAAACTACAAGCTGAAGCCGCTCAGCTTGGACGTTATTAACCGCATATCGACCTGTCTTCTGCTGCGTCTTTCTCTCTTCCTGTCCACACCTCAGAACCTGATCTCCGCCGCCACCGGCATGAACCTGACCACGGTGGACGACCCCATCCAGAGGAAGTTCCTGCCCAGCTTCCTGCGCGGCGTGGCCGAGGAGAACAAGCTCATCACCTCCCCGAACTTCGTGGTGACGCAGGCCCTGGTGGCCCTGCTGGCCGACAAGGGCGCCCGGCTGCGGCCGGCGTACGACAAGGCCGACCTGGAGAAGAGAGGTCTGTTAGGCCAAGGTCACCTTCACGTCACATTTCTTCAGATGCTGTTCATTTTTTTTTAATCAATTTAGTTGTTAATTTTCACCAAATATCACAGTTGATTCATTCATTTTTGGTTTCTTTTAATATGTAACATTGAATTTCATTGTTTTTTTTTAAAACAACATTAATACAAGAACTCCCAAAAAGTAGATCGACCAACAAATTAGTCCCTCTGAAGGACCAATGTTCTGGTTTTCGGAGTCTTGGCACCAGCCCAGTGACCCGACGAAGCTAAAAACCTTGAAATGTTCATCTTCTGGCTGTTCTTGGTTCCTGTCACTCACCGGTCACCCCCCCCCCCCCTCCCTGTCATCTCTTGTTCTGTGTCGAGCAGGTCTAATTGCGCATTTGTATGCCCATCCTTCCCATAACCCCTCCGCTGTAGGGCCCCTGGAGCTGGCCAACGCTCTGGCGGCCTGCTGCCTGTCGTCCCGCCTGTCCTCGCAGCACCGCCAGTGGGCGGCGCAGCAGCTGGTGCGCACGCTGGCCGCCCACGACCGCGACAACAACCAGAGCCGCCCGCAGACCTTCGCCGACATGGCGGGGGACCTGCGGAAGTGCTCCTTCATCAAGCTGGAGGCCCACCAGAGCAGGGTGAGCAGCGGGTTGGTCCGACTCCCTGTGTGGGACTAATGAAACAGCCTTAGCGTCACCACAGACAGTGATTTTAGATTTGCTAAACAGATCAATGGCGTTTTAAAATCGGGCTTTTATCATCTTCGACTTTTATCCAAAGTTAAGCCGTTTTTATCGTTTAATCTTTTTGAGCAAGTCGTGCATGCTTTTATTTCTTCTCGTTTGGACGACTGCAACGCACTTTATTCGGGCATTAGCCACAAAGCACGAACTGAAGCAGCTCCAGTTAGAAAAGATCAACATTTCTATACAACATGAAACTTGTTCAACTTTTTGAAACTTGTTCAACTTTTTGAAACTTGTTCAACTTTTTGAAACTTTTTTCTACTTTTTCAACTGTTTGACACCTTTTTAACTGTTTGACACTTTTTTAACTGTTTGACACTTTTTCAATGTGACACTTTTTAAAAAGGTTCAAAAATTGGCACGATTTTCAAAAAGTTGCTTTTTTAACAAGTTGCACAATTTTCAAAAAGTTGCACACTTTTAAAAAGTTAAAAAAATGTAAACTCTCACTCCAGACCAGAGACGGCCGACAGGGCAAAGCATTACAGTCTACCTGCCGCAAGCAAGCAGCAAAAAGCATTACAGTTTGCCACCAGCATTCACACTATCATGCATTTGCCGCGGGAAATGCAGATCATCTAGTTTATTTTATTGTTCTTTATTTTATTGCTTTTTAAGCATTTTTATATTTCTATTTATTCTTTTTAATTGTTTTATTCTTATTTGTATTTTTTTTTAATGTGTTTGTAGTTTTTAATCTGTTTTTATTTTTATTTTATGGTTTTATACTTATTTAGTGTTGGAGCTAATTTGCGTTGTTTTAGTTTTATTGTTTTTATGTGCCGTCTCATGTGCAGCACTTTGGAAACGCTTTGTTGTTAAAATGTGCTATATAAATCAAGTGGATTGGATTGGATTGAAACAACGCCCCCCTGTGGTGTGGCAGGTCATCACGTGCAGCTGGTGCAGTAAGAAAGGCCTGCTGGCCACCAACGGCACTGACGGGACGGTCCGAGTGTGGAACGTCACCAAGAGCCAGTACACGCTGCAGCAGACCTGCATCTTCAACAAAGAGTGAGCTCCTCTACACGCGGCGGCGCCGGTTCATAAAAAAGCGAGTTGTGGTTC
The DNA here is from genome assembly GCF_963422515.1 of Blennius ocellaris. Taxonomy (NCBI): domain Eukaryota; kingdom Metazoa; phylum Chordata; class Actinopteri; order Blenniiformes; family Blenniidae; genus Blennius; species Blennius ocellaris. The sequence continues at coordinate 32,503,373 of NC_137650.1, read as the reverse complement.
TCACTCGGGGGGTTTTACTTTCCGTCTCTCAGCGACGGGTCCTCGGAGGAGGGCATGTCGGCCCTGGGCTCGCCCGGCGATCCCAGCCTGTCCCCTCTGGCCTGGAGCGTCACGGGGAAGTACCTCGCCTGTGCCATGGAGAAGATGGTGAACATCTGGCAGGTCAACGGTAAGAACTCGCGCTTCTGATGAATTCTGATGAACGTGATGAATTTAAATGAATATTTCCACTATAAGTTCACCTGGAGAGTCACGGAGATCACATCTGACCCGCGTATCGGCGGTTGTTTTGATAAAAAGAGGACTTTTCAGTGACCGGGGGGGAACTGTTGTCCCTCCCCTGTAGGTGGCAAAGGTCTCCTGGACGTCCAGCCTCACTGGGTTTCAGCGCTGGCGTGGCCCGAGGACGAGGCGGAGTCGCTGTGGTGCGGCGAGCCCAAGGACATGCTGCTGGTGGGCCGGATGGACGGGTCGCTGGGCCTCATCGAGGTGCTGGACTCGTCCAGCATGCACCGGACCGAGCTGGAGCACTGCTACAGGAAGGACGGTACGACCCCGGGGGGCCAGGTTCTCCCCCCCCCCCCCCCCCCCACTCCCCACCCTCACCCCCCCCCCCCCCCCCCCCCCCCCCCACCCCAGGGGCTGAACTGAGTCTGCACCCTACATTTGTTTCTTTTTATAGCTTGTAATGAAACCAAAATAGGGAAACAACATCTAGAACAGGGGTCGGCAACCTTTAATGCTCAAAGAGCCAGTTGGTCCCGTTTCCCACTGAACTCAACACCCAGAGAGCCGCAGTCCAACTCACCCATGAGCCCCAATGCCGACACTGTCACTCACAAAATCACTGTGATATTATGGTGAGTAAAGTCAAAGAAGCACGCTAGAGAAAAAGCTTATACTTTACAGATGTGCACATCAGTCTTTTATTTTGACACTCCGACAGGAAGACCATGCGAGGACGACACGACACACAAAACCTCCTTCACTGCTGGTTGACAACTTACAACTAATAAACTAAACTACATGAACTAAGCAACAAAAACACCATCATTACCAACACTACCAACCTAATATAACCCCCAATAATTACATTTAAAACACGACAAACAGAAACTCCCATAATGCAATTGCAGCTGTCGGCTCCTTTATCGCTACACGTTATTAAAATGGAAGATAAATGTGGGAGATCTGGGATTTTTAGAACCATGAGTGTGAGTGTTGTGGCTTTAATGTCCTGTAGTTGTTGTGTAATTCACTATAATTTGCCGTCACTCTCAACAAGTCTGCAATGAACCTCCCGGAATTGTCTGGGTGTGCTTTGCCTTACCTCCCATACCGCCCCGCTCCGGGGTGAGCTGCAGTGGGACGGAGGTTCAAGGAGGGACGAAAGAGCCACGGATTGCCGACCCCTGGTCTAGAAGTCCCCTGAAGCGACATCTAGCCGTAGAGTAAGAGCATTGAGAGTATTTGGAACTCATTCCTTTGGTTTCCCGTCTCAGTGGCAGTGATGCACATCGCCTGGTACAGCGAGGACAAGCCCTTCGCGGTGGGCTACGCCGACGGGAAGCTGCTGATCGGATCCAAAGAGCCTCTGGAAAAAGGAGCCTTCGTGGTCATCGACGCCCACAAGGTAACCGACGCCAGAGAGGCTGCGGGAGGGTCTGGACCTGACCGGGTCTAGACTGGGTGTCAGTGGCTGAGACTGTCTTCACACTCACATCCTGTCTCTGTCGTCCCCCCCACCCCTCCCCCACTTTTGCAGGAGTCCATCAGCAGCATGCGGTGGAGTCCCAACGGTCAGATCCTGTTGACATGTGCCAAAGAGGAGACGGTGAAGCTGTGGTCCGGTCCAGACTCGGACTCCAGGTCCGGGTCCGGCTGGCGCTGCCTGCAGAGCCTGAGACAACCGTCCCTGGTGAACGGCGTGGCGTGGTGCGGCCTGCAGGGACGGGGCCCCAAACCGCTCAGCATGCTGGCCATGTAGGGATCCGAGCGCTTCCGCCTATGTGTTTAAGGAATTCTCCCGTCTCTTACTACTTTATGACCCCCCCCCCCCCGTCGTCTGTCTCCAGATGCTGTCAGAACGGTCTGGTCTCCGTCTGGACCATCCCTCAGGAAGTCTCCAGCTTCCCTCAGCCTTGCTCGTCCAACTCTGAGGGCTGGTGGGAGAACGAGGTCAAAGCCAAGCTGACGGTAACTTCCCAGCTCCGCCGCCTCCGTCGCCTGTTCACACGGCAACGATTTCAA
>NC_137650.1:32493623-32496123 GCF_963422515.1 Blennius ocellaris | reverse complement strand
AAAATAATCACAATAATTATAGCAAAAGCAAAAACAAAAGGACATAAAACAAAGAAAAAAGGAAAAGAGGAAAACAGAACGAAACAAAATACAAAAACAGGAAGAAAAAAAATGTTCAGAGATCTCTCCTCCTTCCCATGTCCTTGAACGTGTGGCCATGTTGGATGAGGGGTTTTAATCTGGAGTCACCGTCCCTTCAGGTGGCCTGCGGTCTGAACCACACTCTGGTGGTCTCTGCTGACGGGATGATGGTCTGGGCCTTCGGGGACGGAGACTACGGTAAACTGGGGCCTGGGGAACTCCACGGCCAGTCGTCCCCTCAGGTAAGAGCGGCGAGGACACGCGATTTCTCGGAGGACCCGACTCTGTGTGTGTGTGTGACGTCCCCGTGTCTCCTGTGTCCGACAGAAGGTGGACGTCCTCTGCGGGGTGGGCGTCCAGAAGGTGGCCTGTGGGACGCAGTTCTCCGTGGCGTTGACCAAAGACGGGAAGGTTTTCACCTTCGGACAAGGTGAGGCTCGACGGGTCCGGACCGCCGTTACCGGACGTCTGCGGTTCAGGGTTCACGGTTCGATTCCCCGACACACACACAGATCGACTGATCGGACTCCCGGAGGGACGCGCCCGGAACCCACAAACCGGCCCCAGCAGGTCCCGGCCCTGTCCGGGGTCCACATCCAGGACGTGGCCGTCGGAAGCCGAACACACCCTGGTCCTGTCGTCCACCGGAGACGTCTACACCTGGGGGAGCAACTCCGAGGGACAGGTGACCTCTGAACACACACAGACACACACACTTCATACTGTTGGTACGCACATCCTAAGTGTGTGTGTGCCTTACCCTCTCTGAGCTTCTTCATCCATACGCTCCTGGAGGTACCGAGGTCCAAAGCTCAGAGGGGAAAGAGCCTTTTTCCATTGCCGGTCCTAACCTCTGGAATCCCCCCCCTCCCCCTCCCCCTCCCCCTCCCCCTCCCTATTAGACAAGCCCCCCCCCCCCACTGCCCATTTTTAAAACTCGTCTTAAAACCCATTTTTATTCTTTGGCTTTTACCTCAGCGTGAGACTCTGCTCTGGTTTTAGTGCCTTCGTTTTTTTTGTTATTGTTTTAAACTTTTTATGTTTTGTTTATTGTTTTACCATCTGATTGTTTTTATTGTTTTAACTTTTTTTTTTAATTGTTTTAAATGTTTTTATTTTGCCTCTTCTATTTTTATTTCACTGTACAGCACTTTGTCTCAGCTACGGCTGCTTAAAGCGCTTTATAGATAAAGTTGAGTTGAGTTGAGTGTGTTGACCTGTGTGTGTTTGTGTGTGTCAGCTGGGTCTGGGACACACCAACCATGTCCGTGAGCCCACTCTGGCCTCGGTGCTTCAGGGGAAGAACATCCACCAGATCTCCGCTGGACGCTGCCACAGCGCCGCCTGGACGGCGCCGTGTGTGCCGCCGCGAGCTCCAGGTGAGACACACACACACACACAAACACATACACACACACACACACACACACACACACACACACACATCGTGGCACTGTGTGTGACGGTGAACCTCCTCCCCGCTCCCCCCTCAGGCTCCTCGGTTCCCCTCCAGCTGGGCCTCCCTCTGGCCGTCCCTCCCCAGTACAGCGGGCTGAAGGAGGTCAGCATGGAGGCGGTGAGGGCTCGCCTGCGCCTCCTCTACCACTTCTCTGACCTCATGTACTCCTCGTGGAGGCTCCTCAACCTCAGCCCCAACAACCAGGTACACACACACACACACATACACCTACACACACACGTTACCATGTATGAACCCTGTGTGTGTGTGTGTGTGTCGGACTGAGTTCTGGGTTTGGATTGTCGTCCTGCAGAGCTGCACGTCGCACTACAACGCCGGGACCTGGGGGATCGTTCAGGGCCAGCTGAGGCCCCTGCTGGCCCCCCGGGTCTACACGCTGCCCATGGTGCGCTCCATAGGGAAGACCATGGTGCAGGGCAAGAACTACGGGCCCCAGATCACCGTGAAGCGGATCTCCACCCGGTGTGTGTGTGTGTGTGTAGTCATGTGGTCTTAACAGTAATTTTTTTCAGGGTTTTTTTGTGTCTTCTTACAACTTTAACAAGATATTTTCAGGAAGAAAAAACAACTCAGAAGTTTAAATCTACGATCTGCAACTTCCACTTTCCACGTCTCCATTATCTTCATATTAATCTGATAAAACCTCCAGTCGCTCAGTTTAGGACATTTTTTTATTCAACACTGATATAAAATCATTTAATATCATATGAAGTGTATTGGATTACATTTTTAAACTGTACTGTATATAGATGGTATGTTTATAACTCTACACTTGTATAATAATGCGAGTTCTGTTATCTCTCTCTCTCTCTCTCTCTCTCTCTCTCTCTCTCTCTCTCTCTCTCTCTCTCTCTCTCTCTCTCTCTCCCTCCCTTTCCCTCCCTCCCTCTCTCTCTGTCTCGCCCTCTCTCTCTCCTCTCTCTCTCCCCCCTCTCTCTC
>NC_137650.1:32486123-32491123 GCF_963422515.1 Blennius ocellaris | reverse complement strand
TCTCACACCCACTCTCTTGCTCCTCTCGCTCTCTTTTTCACCCCCCGCTCTCTCCCTCCTTCTATCTCTCTCTCTTGCCCCCTCTCTCATCTCTCTCTTTCTCTCTCACCCACCCTCTCTTCTCTTGTCTTACTCTTTTTCACCCTTCCTCTCTCTTCCTCCCTCTCTCTCTCTCTCTTGCCCCAACTCCCCCCCTCTCGTCTCTCTTTCTCTCTCTCACCCACCCTCTCTTATCACCCCTCCCTCTCTCGTCTCATTCTCTTTTTCACCCCCCCCTCTCTCTCTCTCTCTCTCTGTCTCACACCCACTCACCCTCTCTCTCTCTCCCCCCCTCTCTCGCCCGTCCAGGTGGCAGCGGTGCGTGAGGGCATGTCGTGGATCGTCCCGGTCCCCCTGCTGTCCCTGCTGACGGCCCGGCAGCTGGAGCAGATGGTCTGCGGGATGCCGGAGATCTGCTGCGACGTTCTGAAGAAGGTGGTCCGGTACCGCGAGGTGGACGAGCAGCACGCGCTGGTCCAGTGGTTCTGGCAGACGCTGGACGAGTTCTCCAACGAGGAGCGGGTCCTCTTCATGCGCTTCGTGTCCGGACGCTCGCGACTCCCCGCCAACACGGCCGACATCTCGCAGAGGTTCCAGATCATGAAGGTTGACCGGGTGAGTCCACACAGGACCCAGCGGGGGGGCGGGGGGTGGGGGGGGGTCTCACAATGTCCAGGAACAGAAGTCAGTGTGAATGAGTCCAAAAGAGGCTCCACGGATTCGATTCACGACAGAACTCCTCAGAACGTTAAAAACTTCAAAGCTCAAAGCGAAACTCGCCCTTTTATCTTTGTTTGTAACTGCATTCACAGTGTAAACAAACAGATCAGAAACCAGATTGAACTTTCAAGACTTAAAATCAAAGTTTGAAATCACCCGGTTTAGCTGGTGGAGCGGTCGTCTCTCAATCGGGAGGTTGCAGGTTCAATTCCCCGTCCATGAGCAAGACACGTACTGCCGCTTCCACTGGTGAGCGATTAGTATTTCACAAACCAGTGTAAAACTTGAAAAGGAAATTCAGATCAGCCCTATAACTGGGTTTAAGAAATTAGATTAAATCCAGTTAAAGGAACAGTCGGGATTCTGAACTCTTTAACTCTTTACCTATATTTCTGAAGAGACTTTACTTTTAGTCGCGTTGCAGCGACACGCTAGATTTTTACCATCGAACGTTGAGAGAAATCCAGAGAAAGTCGTGAGTATGGACGTTCTCAAAACTGACCTCTCCTGCGGTCATTTCAATCCCGTAAGGAGACGTTGGCTCATTTAACACGACTGCAAACGGACCCAAGTGTTGTTTTTGGTCGCCATGGAAACACACCCTCCGAGGCTTGACGGAGATTTGATGTGTCGGTCGTCTCGGTGTCGTCGGGTGTTTGACGGTTGTTTCTCCTCGTGTGTTTCCCTCCCCCCCCTCCCCCGCAGCCCTACGACAGCCTGCCCACGTCTCAGACCTGCTTCTTCCAGCTGCGTCTGCCGCCGTACTCCAGCCAGGCCGTCATGGCCGAGCGGCTCCGCTACGCCATCAACAACTGCCGCTCCATCGACATGGACAACTACATGCTGTCGCGCAACGTGGACAACGCCGAAGGCTCCGACACGGACTACTGACACACACACACACACACACACACACCTACACACACACACACACACACACTCAGAGCCGCGCTTCGGCCTCTTTTTACATCGATTTTAAGTCCCAACAGCACAAAAGCTTAATTTCTGGTGGTTTTTATTCCCACATTTATTGTTTTGTTTTTGTTTTTTGTTTTTTTCTTCTTCTTTTACTCCCATCGTCAGGGTTTGTGCACGGAGGCCTGCTTTCAGTTTGGACGTGTGTATAGAGCAGGATTCACGCAGCAGGCCACGCCAACCACCTTGTACATTGTGTAAAATGCTTCATTAGGACCATGTTTTGCATAATATCATATTTATTGTTTTCATTGCCGGTGCAGTTTCCCAAAGCAAACAAGTGAAAGGAAAAAAAAAATAAATAAAAAAAACCTACAAAAAAAAAACAACAATAAATGCTGCATAACTTTAAATGTGTTTGTCTTTACTGGTAAGAAAAAAGCGGAGTGGTTTAAAAAAAAAAAAAAAACGCAAACCAGAAAGAAGGTAAACCTGCCGCGAGGCGTTCAGGGACACCACAGCAGTGCGGGATGTCAAAATCCAAGGCACAAATCACAATATGCACTTTATTAATTCTGAAAACTTAATTTCAAATAAAATGGACCAAATAAAATAACCCACTGCAGCTGAACTCCAGACCAAAACTCCAAATGACTTTTAATGTTAATATTTCCCTTCAGTCTTGTTTTTCTAGGAGTATTATTCCTTAAAATCACCCCCTGCCCCTTTAAAGCCTCTAAAATACAGAGAATTAATCTCACTGTAGTTGGAAGAACTCAGAAGTTTGTTCATTTGACGTTTGGTGTCTTTCCACTTACTCCAGTAAGCATGCCAACGAGATGTAGCGCACTTACAATTGGACAGAATTAAATCTCGGTTTTCGACGCGCTGTACCTTTTAAGAGAACCAGGCACCTGTTTCCAACTCGCTGCTCCACCTGCTGGTATCGACCGGTATGACAGGAGCCGTGGCTCGCTGCTCAGCTTCTGAAATCTGAAAGCTTTTGTGGAGTTTTTCAGGGTCTGAAAGCCAAACTTGACCCCTCTCTCTCTCTCTCTCTCTCTCTCTCTCTCTCTCTCTCTCTCTCTCTCTCTCTCTCTCTCTCTCTCCCCCTGCCCTTCTCTCTCGCTCTCTCCCTCTCCCTCTCTCCCCCCTCTCCCTCTCTCTCCCTCCCCTGTCTCTCTTTGTCCCCCTTCTCTCTCTCCCCCTGCCCCTCTCTCTCCCTCCCTCTCTCTCTCTCTCTCCGTGGGCACTCGACAGTCAACTGTAAGAACAATCCAACATGGCCGCCTGCCCCACTAGAATGTTCTCACATCATTAATGTTTATAGTTCTCTGCAGGCGTGTGATTACAGAAACAAACAAACAAACAAACAGCACCATCTAGTGGCCCGACGTGCTCAATGCATCTGAAAACAAAAACGACCAAAAATTGATGCATTTTCACTTGAAACGTCGTCGCGTGAACGTGGCCTGAGCTTGTTTTGATGAAGAATGTTACGTTCTGGACCTTTTTCAACAAAAAAGGTTAGAAAAAGGTTCCAGAGGTTGGTCCACCCCCCCGGCGGGTTTTCCTTCGCCCTTCATGTGGACTGGCAGGCCCACTCTGTCTCAGCATCTCGTTTGACTTCACGTCCGCCGAGCAGAAGTTTTAAGTTCCACCGATTATCGGCACAAGACGAGGCAAACCTCATAAGACAAAAACAAAACTCGTGGCCTCGCGGCGTGAAAACGACAGTTTCCGGTGCTTCCGTCGAAACGTTTTCGAAAGAAAAAAAAAAACCCTGCAAAATCATTTTCAACTTGAAACGGGACAACCTGAGGTTGGTGCATGATGGAGCCTGACAGACGAGCCTGAGGGTGAAAAATGATCGTGTAAACAGACTGCGAGCTCTGAGGTGGTGAGACGAGACCTCACACACACACACAGTGTGTGACGATCTCTGCTGCTGGGTGTCGTCACGCCAGCGTCCAGTGGACCCGCAGGTTTCCGTCTCTGCGGTTTCAGTCCGAAAATCTCTTCTTTCTTTTTTTTTTAAGGCGTTTTAGGCGTTTTCACTATCTGCCGCCGCGCTGGGAGCGACATTGCTCTCCTTCGCCCACAGGAGGCGCTCCAGACACGGAGAGCTGAACATGACGGGGGGCGGAGCTCCACGGCGGAGGGCGGCGTCGGTGCTGGAGGACACGGTGCTGTCCTGCGTCGCCAACTGGTGGACGCCGGGGGAAGTTTGCTTAGGCTGCGAGGCTCCGCCCATCAAAGGTGTCGTCAGGGAGCAGATTGGAGACGTGTGGATCCACTTGAGGTGTGTGGAGGAGCACAAGGAGGAGGAGCACAAGGAGGAGGAGCACAAGGAGGAGGAGGAGGAGGAGCCACCAGGATCCTGCAGAAGAGAAAAGCCTCATCAGTTCAAATCCTGAACCTCCAGCTGTCTCTCACGATCTTTGTCCTCCTGCAGAAGGAGTCGTCTCCGTCTCCGCCGCGGTGAAACGGTTCCTACCTTTCTCTTCCTCGCCGGCGCCTCGTCGTCGGAGCGACTCGCTCGGATGTGTGGAAACCAGCTCTGCAGCATTTCCTCGATTTTCCCAAGAACGCCGAAGAAACGTCGGCTGCGGGGAGCAAACGGTCCGGGCAGTAAAACAAACATTGCTTTTACCGCGAAAATCACAAAAAACAAACAGAAATTAGTCTTTTTTTATATATATATTTTATGAGGGATGTATTGTTTTTTACTCATTTCTTTTGAATAAGATTTTTGATCAAGTATTTGTTTGTTTTCTTGTGTCATGTGAAATTCTTTAAAAGATTATTAAACAATTCCCACAGAGAAACATTAAAAAAAAACATGTGTCCTGTAGGAATCGGTTCCAAAACTTATTTTGTGAAGGTAGAAAACTTTTTTGACGTCAACACGTCATTCACAGCTGAAATACTTCAGCCGCAGCTCATGCGGCTCACGCATGACGTCATCACAACATCCGCCCGCTGTCTGATTGGTGGAGACAAAACAAAAACACAAACAAACCGAAGCACACGCGCTGCAGCTGTGCACGTGGCTCCAAGAGAAGCTAAGCCCCGCCCACTGCTCAGCGGCAAAACACACACACACACACACACACAGAGCTGAAACACACTCAAGCGTCAGCAAAGTTAGTAGCAGTAATAGTTTTGTGAATTTCATGCAAACTTTGACTTTACTTCTTTTTGTATTTCGGGATTTTAATGTGCAGAATCACAAAAAACACACATTTTAAAGATTTTCAATTTTAAACATGCAGAACTTTACTTTTTACCTCGTGTCTGGGTTCTGAAGAACTCCCAGAATCCTC
>NC_137650.1:32368623-32481123 GCF_963422515.1 Blennius ocellaris | reverse complement strand
ATGTTCAGTGTGTGTGAACCCAGAGAGGAACAAAGACGGTTTAGAAACACAAACCCTTGAAATGAAGTTTCTCTCCAGTTGTTGAAACGGGACACAGGTGAAACTGAAACCACCCTGCAGCCGGCCGGAGGAGGAAGAGGAGGAGGAGGAAGAGGGGGAGGAGGAGGAGGAGGAAGGGGAGGCCAGGTCAGTCCAGGACGAGACACAAAGCTTGCGATGTGTCCTCAGCCGACCCGAGGCCGGCAGCCAGCTGTACCATACGTCTGTCCACACACTCACACTCACACACACTCACTCACACTCACACACACTCACTCACACTCACACACACTCACTCACACTCACACACACTCACTCACACTCACTCACACACTCACACAGTGTATATATAACATGAGGTTCACAACATCCAGCACTGTGGCAGCCGTCCAGCTTGTCCTCAGGAAACCTCCCATCCTGCTGTTGAATGAGGCCGTTTGTCGTTCTGATGCAGCAGATAAAAAGTCGCCCGGCAGGTTTCAGACTCTGCGGTGTGACAAGGTGAGTCTCCGTGACGCGAGGCAGCAGGAGGACATGAGGCAGCAGGAGGACATGAGGCAGCAGGAGGACGCGAGGCAGCAGGAGGACGCGAGGCAGCAGGAGGACGGGGACAGACGTCAGCGGCGGAGAGAACCTGCGGTCTCACCGGCGCTTCGGATCGTCTGTGAGGCTCAACGAGCAGGAAAACATTTTCACATGTGACAAACCGTCTTCTCCTTCTACACCTTGAGGATCCGCCTGAACACTCTTAGTCCAGAGGTTCCATATGCTGACGCTAACCAAGAACTGACCAAGAACTAAGAACTAACCAAGAACTAGCCAAGAACTAACTGAGAACTAACCAAGAACTGACAAAGAACTAAACTGAGAACTAACCAAGAACTAACTTAGCACTAACCAAGAACTAACCAAGAACTAACAAGAACTAACCAAGAACTAACTGAGAACTAACCAAGAACTGACAAAGAACTAACTGAGAACTAACCAAGAACTAACTTAGCACTAACCAAGAAACTAACTCAGGACTAACCAAGAACTAACCAAGAACTAACAAGAACTAACCAAGAACTAACTTAGCACTAACCAAGAACTAACTAAGGGACTAACCAAGAACTAACAAAGAACTAACAAGAACTAACCAAGAACTAACAAGAACTAACCAAGAACTAACCAAGAACTAACCAAGAACTAACAAGAACTAACCAAGAACTAAATTAGCACTAACCAAGAACTGACAAAGATCTAAGAACTAAGAACTAACCAAGAATTAAGAACTAACAAGAACTAACCAAGAACTAACCAAGAACCAAGAACTAACCAAGAACCAAGAACTAACCAAGAAGTAACCAAGAACCGACTATAAACTAACCAAGAACTAAGAACTAATCAAGAACCAAACAGCTTTGTGTGTTTGAAAACAGTGTTTTGTAGGTTTTTCAAAAACATTTTCTCTCCTGTGCATCTGTGTGTTTTTTAAATGTTTACAATGACAGCGCCCTCGTGTGGATCATCTCAGCAGTTCCCTCTAACAGACCAACGACGGCCCAGCAGGTTCTAAAATGTGTTTAAAAAACCAAATCCCAGTCCAACAGACGTTCAATCATTAAGCTACAGAATCATTACAGCTGCAGCCAAAGATAAACAGAGTTTTGTGGCCAACGAGTTCTCCTGTTTCACACATTTAATTCTTTTACATTTATCCACAACCTTTTTTTTTTTTAAGGTTTATAAAAACAGATCCAGATGTTTCCAGTCTTTGTCGGTGTTGGTGAATCCAGAGAAATGAAGTAACAGAGACAAACTGCAGCGAAGATCTCTAGTGACCTCTAGTGGCTGGGAGTGAGAAATGTATTTATCAGGGGTCGTTTATTTTGGATAAAGTGTGTGTGTGTGTGTGTGTGTGTGTGTGTGTGTGTGTGTGTGTGTGTGTGTGTGTGTGTGTGTGTGTGTGTTCCCCTAGACATGAACAAACAAACACTGGAAAGCTAGAAGTAGAAGAATTGTCTCAGTGACGTCTGAAAAGATAAAAAACAAAAACGTGAGAACGTTCGTAAACATAATAAACTTCTTTCATCATGTAATTTCATATTTTACTGATCTTGAATTGATTGACTTTCTTGACATAAGTGAGCAGATAAAACCCCCAAATAAACCAAAATATGATCAAATTCCAGCATTTATTTACTTTGCTGTCACATTATTACCAAACTAATAAGAATCTGTGAGAAAGTGTAAATGAAAAAAACAAACAAAAACAAACAACGATGTAAATCATCTATTGTTAACCCTTTAACTCTGCCTGATGTAAACCTACCTGACTGACTGACTCCGCTCGCCGGCGCCGTCGTCACCGACTCTGGAGAAAAACAAACGCACCCTGTTCAACATCCTGTGTTTTTTTAAATCCAGCATGAATTCTTCCGTCGTCTTTCAGTTTCAAATCAACATGATAGCAAAAGAAAAAACAAAAACGTGCTGGAGCAATAATTCACTTATATATTACACAATAAACATGATGAATGCAAATTAATATGACAAAATAAGGGAGTATATAAATATCTATTGATTAAAATGATTAAAAAACAAAAACAAAACACGGTCATGTAAAGACTTCAGTGCGACAAGTTCTGGTAAAGATTTGGTCGCCTGAAGACGAGTCACTGAAAAAAACACAGATATTTGAAAAACACTCCGTCTCCATGGAAACGGAGAAAAACGCATCTTTTCAGAAACGCCGCTCCTGCTCATACGTCGCCATGGAAACGGGGCCCCCTGTACCCGTCCCGGCTCACCTGCCGCCCTGAGGAGCTCCACGCTGGCGTCGGAGAAGTGGTGCGGCTCGCTCACCGAGCAGACGTGGGTCCCGAAGTCGGGCGCCGCCACCCGTCGGATGGTGAGCCGGATGCTGCGCGGCCGGTACGCCATGTCGTACCCGGCGGAACAGTTCCTGAAGGCCTTGTGCTTGATGAAGTGACACAGCAGCTCTCCCCCGGGACTCCTCCACTGCACCGACAGCCGCGACGCCGGCGCCGCGTCCTCATAGTGGTACGAACAAGGCAACGACACGGCGAGATCGCCCGGCCTGGAGAACACCGTCACAGCGCCTCCTGCAGGTGGAACAACGTCATGGCATAGAGCAGTACTTCCTGCGGGTAGGACAGTACATCTTGTACATAGAACAGTACCTGCTGCAGGTAGAACAGTGTCTCCTGTGGGTAGAACAGTACCTCTTGTACATAGAACAGTACCGGCTGCAGGTAGAACAGTACCTCCTGCGGGTAGAACAGTACATCTTGTACATAGAACAGTACCTGCTGCAGGTAGAACAGTACCTACTGTAGGTAGAACAGTATCTCCTGCGGGTAGAACAGTACCTCCCGCGGGTAGAACAGTACCTCTTTTACTTATAACATTACTTCCTGTAGGTAGAACAGTACCTCTTTTACGTAGAAATACTGCTTCCTGTAGGTAGAACAGTACCTACTGTAGGTAGAACAGTGCCTCCTGTCAGTAGAACAGTACTTCTTGCAGATAGAACAGTACCTCCAGTAGGTAGCACAGTACCTCCTGTTGGTAGAACAGTACCTACTGTGGGTAGAACAGTACTTCCTGTAGGTAGAACAGTACCTCTTTACGTAGAACAGTACTTCCTGTAGGTAGAACAGTACTTCCTGTAGGCAGAACAGTACCTACTGTAGGTAGAACAGTGCCTCCTGTCGGTAGAACAGTACTTCTTGCAGATAGAACAGTACCTCCAGTAGGTAGCACAGTACCTCCTGTTGGTAGAACAGTACCTACTGTGGGTAGAACAGTACTTCCTGTAGGTAGAACAGTACCTCCTTACGTAGAACAGTACTTCCTGTAGGTAGAACAGTACTTCCTGTAGGTAGAACAGTACCTACTGTGGGTAGAACAGTACCTCCTGTAGGTAGAACAGTACTTCCTGTAGGTAGAACAGTACCTCTTTTACGTAGAACAGTACTTCTTGCAGGTAGAACAGTACTTTCTTGTAGGTAGAACAGTACCTCCTGTAGGTAGAACAGTACCTCCTGCGGGCAAGACCATGTTGCCATGACAACAATCCAACTTGGCCGTCTGTCCATACGAACGTCTTGCGTTCCACTGTCGTCAACGTCTCTAGTCTTTTGTTCTCTGCTGCATGTTTGCATGTGGCTTCGTAACAAAAACTACCAACAGCACCGAGTAGTGGCCCGGCAAGGCAACTACAGTTTTACACGTAAACTGACATCGTTTTCAAACGAACATGCAAATGTGATGCTTTTACGAAAAATAACAAGGCAAAAGAAAACTATGGTATAGATTCTACAGTATCTATGGTATCGCAGTTGAGGAAACAGTGAGCGGTGGACCTTACCTGCAGCAGGCAGCTGTGACAGCAGCAGTCCGACACACACAGCTGCGGCCGGCCTCAACATCTGGATCAGCGGGAGCTCCGGCTCGGAGGAGGATCCACTCTGCTGCTCTCACTTTCCCTTTCAGCTGCTTTTAGCAGCTTCAGCTGTTTCTGAGGCGACCAGAGAGTCGCTGAAACCCGATCGTCATGAGTCACGGGAAAGTCCAGGCCTCATTTCTGCTGCTGGTCACAAAAAAAAACAAAAAATATAGTCATGATATAAAAATGGTCAAATGGATTTCAACTTATTTAGATCTTTTCCCCAGAGCGCTTTACTTTGTTAATCGCATGAATCCATTGGCACACCGAGGCAGCTGCCATGCGCGGCGTCTCGGGAGTGGGTTGGTGGTCCGAGTCTTGCTCAAGGACACTTCGACATGGGAAATGAACCGGTAACCGTTCAAATTAGAGACGACCCGCACTGCTAACCGAGCCACTGCCCCCCCCCCCAAAAAAAGGCAGAAACATTGAAAGACAGTTATAAAATAAAAAAAAATGTAAAAAGTGAGTAAAAGGGACAAGATTTTACAAATAAGTCAAAAAAAGACATGAAATAATCTCAATATTGATGAGAATAATCCTCGAGAAACACAAAAGTTACAGACAAAACAACACAATTAAGTAAGAATAGATATGATTTTTTTTTTAATGTGGGAACAGCATTAATACATTAAAAAGAATTCTTAATTCATTCAAACACAAAATATCTTCCTTCTTGTGAACAAACCTGCACACAAATGCATTTTTTTAATCACATATGTGACCTTTTCATTTCACATTTGACAATGAAATAAATAAAATAAACTTAATGTAACATTGTTATTGATTTTATAAAAATCATTATGACCTAAAATCCTTGGGAATGCTGAATTAGAGTGTTTGAGATGCTCAATAAGTGACCAGGCATTTTATTAAAAGAGTTTTTTGTTCCTTTTGAATGTTTATTTCTATCACACACAACAGTTCATACCAATCAAAATAAAAGATAGATCACCAAACAAACAGTGAATAAATAACAGCAGAAAGATACAATCCTGAAAAGGAGTAGAAAGAAGTAAAACTTATATCTCACGACCTTCTCCGTTAATAATCTTAACAGAAGGTACAGAATTTGCTCGAGGAATTTCTTGGTGCATGAAAGACAAAAAAAAAAGAAAAAGAAAAAGAAAAACAATATAACCACAAACTTTATTCAAATGACCAGTGTCACTTTTCTAAACAGATAAAAACTTTTCTTTCTGACTGTACATGAGGAGTATTTACACTAAGTGTCCACCAGGGGGAGACACAGTCGATAACATTTAATCAGAAAACAGTACAAAGAGTTCATATATATTTCGACAGTCAAAACAACGAGGCTGAAATAATTCCAAACTTTGATAGAGGTTATTAGATAAAACATTAAAATACAGTAATATTCACTTTAACAGTTTTTATTTTATTTTAACGTCACCCGAGCTGTTTTTTACAATTTAAGGCTTGAAATGTTTCACTTTGTGTGATGAATGTAAAATATGTAAACTTTATGATTAAATTAATTTCCCTGCGGCCGATAGATAGATGGATAGATGAAATGCTCATAAATATAATTTTAAATGTAAATAATGCGATTAAGATATTTTTGAGATTTCAGCAGCTGTAACAAACATTTCAGATTAAAACACTTTGTTAAAAATAGTTAAAATTATACATTTATTTTTAAGATTCCGCATATTTCAGGATGGCGATGTCAGTTTTAAATGTTCTCACACTTTTTTTTTTACACACTGATGCTAAAAACAACCAGTTACAAAGTAATTACGTCTTGTAACTTTTCTCAGTAATGTGATGATTACTTTTGTAAAATAAACTTTTACTTTTGAAAACTAAAACTTCCGTAAACTGGTTATTTGTGTTCCCGCAGTTCATTTTCGCGATCACATTATCACACTGAAGCTGTTGTGACTTCAGTTAACATCCGAATTACAGAGCATCTTCCTCCTCTAACATTGAGATTATAGAGCATCTTCCTCCTCTAACATCCAAATTTGCAGCTCTTGAATCTGAGGTTCGCTTCAGGATTAACGTCTCCTACTTGACTCAGGAATAAGAATCTGGATCTCCGGAGGAAAACAAACTTTTCTCAAAACCTGAAGAGTTGGAGTGTTCCGAAGTCGCCTGAAAAGAAACCAAAAAGTCCTTTAACAATTCGGTACAAAGATTTAATCCTGAATGAATCGTCCTTTGTAATCTGAGCGGTGCCCCGTGTGAGGTGCAAGAGGAGCACCGAGGACGTCGTGCCGCTGCCGTTAAGAACAAAACCACCACCAAACCAACGGCACACGGAAAGAAGCACCTCGAGATAATCCGGAGGATGAGGATGATGAAGGCTTCGGTCACTGGATGCCTCTGAACAGACACATGGCGAACATCATGGCGAAGAGCTGTGGAGGGAACGACACACACGGTTTGTTTGGCTTTACAAAACTTCAGATTTGGTGCTTTTCCTGTTAACAAAAAAAAAAAAAAAAAAAAAAGATTGTTATTCCGGTGACTGTCAAAATAAAATTACCAAGTCATGGAGTCACAGAGTTTTTCACAATGGCTCGGAGCATCGTTGTCGTTTGAACAGACGCTCAAAACATGAACTATTTTCACTTGAAAATATGTAAACCGGCGAACATCTCATCTATTTGATCAACTCCACACCTGATTCAAAATTCTTTATTAGTTCATTCAATCGCTTCCAACCGATTCATCAGTATTTCTTCCATCATAAGACTCCTCAACAGTCCTCAGGTCTTCACTTGTCTTTCTAGTTCCAAACAATGAGCTGCATAAAATCTGTGGGTCATTTTACTGTTGAGGTCGTTTCATATTGTGTCATTAATATTGTATTAAAACAATAAAACAGAGGTTCAGCTCAAATTTTCTGAACCGAGCGGGACCGAGGACGGAGCCCTGTGGTGCCCCGTTTCTAACTGTAGCTGAACACGATCGGCAGAGATCCTGGAGAGCAAGTGAAATCCATTCCTGCAACGTTTCTATTTTTCAACATCAGTTCTATCACATAATCAGCTCAGCTTTTCAGGATATGTGAGAAAAAAAAAAGAAAAAGAAAATTATATAAATCAGACATGAAAATAACTAAAACATCAGTTTTCAATTAAACTGCCTGTTGTTTTATGTAAAATAAGAAATGGGACGTACTTCGATGGCGAGCACCACGATGGCGAGCGCCCCGGCGGTGTAGATGTAGGTCTGAAAGTAATCCAACATGGCGGAGTAGCAGCCCTGCACAGAAATACACGCCACGTCAGTGAAGGTCACATCCTGCCGCCTCGCCCTCCAAGAGTGTTTCTCCACATGACGACCTTGTTGTGCCTGAAGGTCACGCCGCCGCTCACGCACTGCTCCACGCCGCCGTCTCCGAGGTAAGCGTTGCCCCGGCAACAGGCCTCGGGGACCATCTTGGCGGGACTGAGGAGCCTGAAGAGGCTCTCCTCGAAGTCCTCGGGTCCTCGGACGCCGCAGCAGTCGAACTGTCGGGACGGGAGAGTGGCATGATGGGTAAAACCGGAAAGATGGGAGGAAGAGGAAGAGGAAGAGGAAGAGGGGTCACGTGCTGCCGCCTCACCGTGGTCATGATGGCGTTCCACGTAGAGGTGAAGACGTCGGTGTTGTTGCGGCCTTGGTAGTGGCGCTTCAGCTCACGAGTGAAATAATCCCGAGTCAGCTGGGAGAAAACAAAGATGGCGGATCAGAGTAAACGTCACTTCATATCTGATCCTGCATTTTCACTCAAGCTAAAGTCGAAATCCGGCTAAAATCACCAGGATAAACAAAAATCAGTCAGAAAACAATTGAAAACGTTAAAGACTCGAGAATATCTCAAGCTTGGCGGAAAATCTCAAACTTGCGGGGAATTCTCCAGAACTGAGATCAAAACGACTCCAGAAAGTCTGAAATGTATTTGAAACCAATCGAAAGCAGCCGAAACTATATAAAACATCTTGAGCCAGTGTGAAAACAGTGGGGAATCAGGCCGAATTGAGCTCAGAGACAAATTAGAACCAAGTCCAGAGACTCAAATCAGAAAATCTGAAATCCATCAAGAATTTTGAAGTCGCAGCCAGTCTGAAGGCATCAGGTCGAAAGTGACTGATCACATCCAAACTCAAGCAGGAACGAATGAAACAGGTGAGGCTTCTCTGAAAACAAACGGAGGAAAGAGTGAGAGTGTGAACTCACCTGTTCCCTGAAGAGGAAGGCCAGGATGGCAGCAGCCAGCTCCGCCAGGAAGATGAAGAGGATGAGCATGAAGAACTACGAGAGAACAGAGCAGACGACATAACCTGGGAGGAAACGAAGGAGCTCATTTATACAGAGTGGAGCTATAATAATAATAATAATAATAATAACAATAATAATAATAATAATAATAATAATAATAATAATAATAATAATAATAATAATAATAATGATTATTATCATCATCATCATCATCATCATCATCATCATTATTTTTATTTATACAGAGTGGAGCTATAATAACAATATTAATAACATTAATAACAATAAAAAAAAAAATATATATATATAATTTTTTTATTTATTATTAATTTTATTGTTATTATTGTACTACATTAACAAAAGACGTGGCCCTAGCACGGAGTCCTGTGGCACTCCATATCTGATGTGCTCAACTGAACATTACATTTGCATTATTATTGTTTTATGTGTGATCCGATTGATAGAACACCCCCCCCCCCAAATTTTTTTTTTTAGAAAGCCTGACTCAGCAAATGTGTCTGAGAACCAGTTTGTAGACGTTGAAGGCTTTATTGTGCTTTATTGTGCGGAAACATTCCTGTGGATGTAAAATTAGTAGATCAATGTTTGTTTGTTTTATGGCGGTGGAGGTGAACTCACAACCAGCAGCAGACACTTGTTTTCCCGGATGGCGCCGCAGCAGCCCAGGAAGCCCAGCAGGAAGAGCATGGCCCCCATGGCCAGGACCACGTAGACCCCGGTGAACAGCAGGGGGTTCACCGCCACGATCTCCCTGAAGCCCAGGGGGTCCACCAGCACCCAGCCGGCCACGCCCAGCAGGAAGGAGCCGCCCAGCTGCAGCACAAGGGGGGGGGGGGGGGGGGGGGTCGTCGACTGAGCATGTGCACAACAACTATTCACCGCCACCAGGAGCGGCGTTCACATTTTTTCTGTGGTTGCAAACACCGTTGTCGTGACAACGGACCGGCAAAATGCAGGAGGGATTGAGGAGATGCGAGGAGTGATGGAGGAGGGGTGGAGGAGGGTTGAGTGGAGTGATGGAGGAGGGTTGGAGGAGATATGAGGAGGGTTGGAGGAGTGATGCATTTATAGAGCAACATTCAGTGTTTTGCAAGGAAATACAAAATAATTAAAGAAATACAGAAAAGCTTTACAAAGACACAAGTAATATATCAGTGAAATAAATACATTAAAGCTTTAAAAGAAAGGAGGAATAGAGGAGGGATGGAGGAGTGATGGAGGAGTAACGGAGGAGGGATAAAGGAGTGATGGAAGGATGGAGGAGTGATGGAGGAGGGACAAAGGAGTGATGGAAGGATGGAGGAGTGATGGAGGGATAAAGGAGTGATAGAGGAGTGATGGTGGGATGGAGGAGTGATTGAAGAGAGATGGAGGAGGGATGGATGAGTGATGGAGGAGGGATAAAGGAGTGATGGAGGAGTGATCCACTTATTTTCTTTCTTTTCCATTTCACTGTTTTTTTAATCTGCTTTTGTATTTTACTTTTTTTTTTTATGTTCTTGTTTTGTCATTTGCTTCGTTTTTTGTTTTTAGTCTTCGTTGCATGTTTTAGCTTTTTATTCTTTTGTACTTGTTAACTTTCTATTTGTTTACACACACACACACACACACACACACACACACACACACACACACACACACACACACACACACACACACACACACACACACACACACACACACACACACTGAGTAAACTCACAAAGATGAGGAAGTTGAAGATGAACATCAGGTACTTCATGCAGCTCAGACAGTCTCCCTCCATGGCGGAACGTTCCCCCCGACCCTGGAACAACCACATCAGGCGTAAACGTCGGTCACACGTAGAACCATGTGGAACGTCAGTGGAGCTCCACCCGCTGACGGAGGAGCCTCTGTGCTGTAGCTTCATGTGCTGTGCAGGTTAATGTTCTCAGGCTCTTCTGAGGCAGGAGGACATGATGGCTCTGGGACAGATTGTCCCTGCAGGACAGAACCACACATGTCCTCGGGAGGACACGGGGGGTAGGGTGGGGGGGGGGGGGGGACGGGACCAACTGGACACCGCCTGATGGTGTTTACCACAGGACGCTCACATGCAGCCACCTGCCACACACAGATCCTCGGCTTCTCCGGCCAAACACTCGGTGTGTGTGTGTGTGTGTGTGTGTGTGTGTGTGTGTGTGTGTGTGTGTGTGTGTGTGTGTGTGTGTGTGTGTGTGTGTGTGTGTGTGTGTGTGTGTGTGTGTGTGTGACTGAGGAGAGCACAGTTTGTTTGCACTCTTGGAATGTTGGCGAGGATCACTGAACAGCTTTAAAAAGAAATGCATGGACTGCAGGCTGAACGGCTGAAGCAGTTGAGTTTAATAATAATTAGATCAGAGAGTCTTCTGTACTTTTCTTGTAATTATTCTTAGTTATTTGTGTGAATGAGCTCGTTGTGGATTAAAACTGGAGACATTTTGTAGAGACTGTGACGGCAGAATTACCATTCTACTGTAGAGTTGATGCTCATGGATGAAGATTCATAACTACGGAGGTTCACCTGAAGCAAGACGGCTATTTAACATGTATTAAGGTACGTTACCTTCACGGAATGTAACTAGTTACTTGTTCAAGTACTTGTTATGTCCTGTGTTCATAATGGAAGATAGAGGAAGATGGTCTATAGTCTGGATGTTAGAGGAGGACGATGCTCTATAATCTAGACGTTAGATGAGGAAGATGCTCTATAATCTAGACGTTAGATGAGGAAGATGCTCTATAATCTAGACGTTAGATGAGGAAGATGCTCTATAATCTAGATGTTAGATGAGGAAGATGCTCTATAATCTAGACGTTAGATGAGGAAGATGCTCTATAATCTAGACGTTAGATGAGGAAGATGCTCTATAATCTGGATGTTAGAGGAGGAAGCTGCTCTATAATCTAGATGTGCGAGGGAGGAAGATGCTCTATAATCTGGATGTTAGATGAGGAGGATGCTCTATAATCTGGATGTTAGATGAGGAAGATGCTCTATAATCTGGATGTTAGAGGAGGAAGATGCTCTATAATCTGGATGATAGAGGAGGAAGATGCTCTATAATCTGGATGCTAGAGGAGGAAGATGCTCTATAATCTGGATGATAGAGGAGGAAGATGCTCTATAATCTGGATAGAGGAGGAAGATGCTCTATAATCTGGACGATAACTGAAGTTACAACAGCTTCAAACAACACCTGCTCACGACACGGCTTCTATTGGGCCACGTTATGCAGGACCGCCCACCTCCACCAGAGGGCGCTGTGCTCCATCTCCAGCTGGAAGTCTCCTCTCCTTGTGGGTCACACAGGTGGTTTAACGACACTTTCTCCGTCAATGTGTCCGTGGACAATTTCCTGCCCCGCGTGGAGCTTTTACTGTAATGAGCTAAAATGCTGACTGCTCCACTTGCGCCGCAATTAAAGAGCGGCAGCGGTGCACTCTGGGTAATTGCAGGCTGTTCGGGGGGGGGGGGGGGGGGGGGGGGGGGGTCGGGGTTAATAAAAAAGAGAGCACTTTGCCTGTGGGCACATTTACACATGAATCACAATCGCCCGTGTTTCTGTGAAGGGACAAAGAGGAGGAGGAACTGATGGAAGACCTGCAGCAAACAAAGCCAGGAATTGGAATTTTGACAGTTGTGTCATTCAAATGAGTTTAATAAAAAAAATAAAAATCCTGGAGAAAGTTGCGTGGATTTTATGCAAATGTTCACCAGAAGAAGTGAGAGGGCTTCATCTGCTGCGATCCTGGATGCTTGTTTGTTTTTTATTTTTTTGTATTCATCTTTGATGTGTGTCAGTGTGACCTCCATCAGGTTTGACCGTGTGGACGGAGAAACATTCGATCTGCAGCTCAGAGGAAACTATTGACGATCAAAACATTCAGGTCAGACGCCGCCACGCCACAATAACTGTGTTACTGTGACGCAGTAACTGATTACAATCTGAACATTAGTAACTCGGTTGTTAAAGTCGCAGGAGCCTCGTTGTCATGGAAATAAGATGAAATAACATTAAAGCTTCACAGCGACTGGCTCTTCTTGAATGCTAACTTTGGCCAGGTCCAATTAAGAAGGCTGTTTCTCGTCACGGCATCGTTTTTGGTGTTTTAGGAGCCTAAAAACCGCAGCTGAATGCTAACGTGTAAAAAGATAACAGTGACTTAGCGGCTGAATGCTAACGTGTGATGGTGGAGTTAGCAGCTCTGTGACGCTAACATGTGACACCAACATGTGATGCTAACATTTGATGCTAACATGTCAAACTAACATGTGTTGCTAACATGTGGTGCTCACATGTGACAGTAACATGTGATGCTAACACGTCACATTAACCTGATGGTAACGTGACAGTAACGCGTGATGCTAACGTGATGCTAACATGTGACAGTAACATGTGATGCTAGCGTGTGAAGGTAACATCACAATTGACAGTAACATGTGATGCTAATGTGTGATGCTAAGATGTGACGCTAAGATGTGATGCTAAAGTGCAGTCGTCGGTGGGTTGTTGCCCTGCGACAGTCAAAGTTGTCGTCACTCGGTAACACCAGATAATTTCTTAATTTCTCTCCTCTCTGACTAAAGTTAGCTCCACCAAAAGTCACCGCTGCAGAAGCAGCCGCTAACGCGGCATCAAAGGAAACGGCGATAATGAGCAGAAGGCAGCGTAGCGTACCATCTGTACCTGTTTAGTGGCTTCTGTTCAAGCGTTCGGCCTCCGAGCCGCTGCTGCTGCTTCACATGAGCTGGAGACAAAAAGAAAGAAAGAAAGACTTTCATTCAAGCGCCAGAAGAACAACGAGACGCAGTGAAAAGAAGATGACACACTCGGAGACGGCTTCATCGGGGCCGAGTGAAGCGTCGCAGAGGAGTTTGAGTCGCCCGGTGATTCATCGAGCCGCATCCACGAGCGCTTGTGCCGCGTGAGTCACGCTCATGACTCACGCTTGTTTTGTTTTCCCAACACGGGACTCGAACCCGCGCGTCCAGTAAACACTGGAAGAGAGTCGTGACCGTGGGTCTGAATCCGGAGCGGAGCGAAGGCGGCTGTTGTTCGGCCGCCGACACGAACGCCTTCAACGCATTTAACACTGAACGTCTGATGTGAAAACGTGACGGGGGAGACAAACAAAGCCGGGCCCCCGGGGGCCCCGTTGACGCCACGGCGTTTCAAAAGACGCACGGTTTCAGAAAGGTTTTTACGTTTGGAAAAAGGCTGACTCAGCATATCTTCCTGCGTCTGCAGCACATCGGCCTCGACTCGCCGCCTTCGCCCAGGAAGTTCCTAGATCACTGGCGTGACACTCGGGGGCGGAGAAGGGTTGATTAAAACCCGCACGAAACTCACTGGTAGTTTTGATTTGCATGCCTGCGTGCGTGCGTGCGTGCGTGTGTGTGTGTGTGTGTGTGTGTGTTTGTCACAGGACAGTGTGAATGTGTGTGTGTGTGTTAACGGCAGCAGGACGTCGCTTCCCGTCCACTTCCTGATTAGATGAAGATCTTTAAAGAGACGTCCGCCGTCCTCCAGAGGCCTCCACCTTTAACCAGATTAATTCCGCTCAAACTCAATTAACAGACAGATGGTGGTCCCCCCCCCCCACCCAGCGACCTCCGCCCTGAACTCTACCCCCCCCCCCCCCCCCCCCACCACCACCCACCACCCACCCTGCCCCCATCTTTCCACGGGAGGGGCGGCAACTTTTGATCGGCACTGGGGCAGTAAAACGTCTCCAAACGGACGACGATCATCCATCCAACTGCTCATCAGATTTCACACTTTTAAAAGACGCAGCAACTTTAAACTGGTGACGTAGTTCTGGACTTGGAAGTCAACTAAAGTGGATGATGGAGGCGTGTGAATCCATGCGGCTGCTGTAGAGATATTGCACCGTGAACAAAATCAGTTTTGGCCCTTTCAAATCAGTACTTTTAAAAAGAAAAATCACAGCATTGCTTCAGTAGCGAGGATCATGAACATTTGGACAAATAAAAATAAGATATGGACTGAAATAAAAGAAAAGTAATTGGATTCCTGATAAAGCACTGGTCTCTCCTCTGGGGAGTGTGTGTCTATACTAAATTATATCAGTTGAACTTGTTTTTGACTTTAAAAATAAAGGGGGGCAAATTCACAAAATTGCAAAAAAAAAGTTCAGTTGATCCTCAGAGGATAGTGATTCTCTGATCATTGATGAATGTCTGAAAGAATCATTATGAAACAGTTGAGTTATTTTCTGTCACAGCATTCATCAATGGCGGTTAAGAAGAAAAAAAAGAAGCTATTTTCATTTTAAATTTTCAACTGGGGACCATGAACATCAAGACAAACTTTGATTTAACAGTTAATGGGAAATACAACTTCTAATAACTAAAAAGAAAAGGTGATATCTACTTGCTGTTATTCATAAACATGTAAAAAATAAACATTCAGCACTGGTTCATCCTCTGAGACACACCATCGTAAACACACGAGAAACACTCTTTCTTCCATCTGCAATTTCTCACACATGGGACTAATAAAGGTTTATCTCATCTTCTGAAACTTTTTCTAACGTTTTAGTTTTAATTTCCCATGAGAAATCCAATCACTAAGTGGTGGGGAAAAAAATCTGCGAATAAATTAAATGTATTCAATTGAAAGGATTAATGTTCCAGTTTTACATTAAACTACACAGATGAATAAAAATTCAAACATCTTTAGCAGCTCACGTCAGTTTTAAATTATTATTATTATTCCCATGTGGAATATTTATTGAAATAAATTATTTATTCCTGGTTTGTAAATTCTAAAGCATCGTGTTTTTCGTGTCTTCATATGAATGAATCTGGAGGAGAAAAAAAAAAGTCAAACTTACCGGGAAGCTCCGGTCAAAACGTCTCCGGTCCTGCAGCGGCTTCAGTCCGCCGGAGGAGGTGCGCTCTGCTCGGCGTGACAATCTCCGACTGCCCGCTGCCGCTCCGCGCTGCACGAGCAACGGCACCGGGGGAAAGCGACGTCACTCAGGTGCGTGACGTCATCATTTCGATCCACGGATTAAAAAAAAAATATGAAGAGGAAAAAATGTTCACTTTAAGAGAAACTGCTCGTTTACAGTGTGTGAAGATGATCAATATCCAAAAATAAATTAAAATTATTTTTAACGTTTTTTTAATCAATTGTATTAATGGATTGTAATAATGACTTTTATGAATGTATTTTAAATAATTTTATTCTTTCTTGAATCAGACGGAAAACTTCAAAATCATCAATTTTATGCAATTTAGATGTTAAAACGGATTCATGTTGAAACCACTGAGGTTTCTGCACGCAGCGCCATCACACTCTGGTGGTCAAAACTGGAACTGCAAGGTTCCTGCACGTTTTAATTTCTCCTTTGTTAAAACTTAATGTGGTTCAAGTTTTTTTCCTCGTGGAATTATTCAATATTCATTATTATTTTATTCAAATTTGCTCTTGGAAAAAAATAACCTTTGTATGTTATGTGAATCTAAAACAAAAATCACTGATGCCCTCCTACAGTATATTTGTCTTACTTTCTGTCACACGTTATAAGAGAGCTGCCAGAAGATCTTCTCCACCCAGTCCCGCTTTGATTGATTTCTGACTGAAAGCATCAGACTCCACACGTAACAAACGCTCATCATGTGTTTATTGTCAAAAAAAAAAAAAAAAAGGAAGATAGAGAGAACGTGGATCGTGAGTACACTGTTGTTCTCTCTGTGTTACCAGGTTAGTGCTTCTCATGCAGACTGTACAGAGGAGAGACGATGGCTCGGCTCAGATTTAAAACACTTCACAGGGAAACTCATTTTATATTTCCACAAACACATCCGTCGAGCTTCCTCTCTCCACGTCACTCCGGTTTATATCCAATGTGGGTAAAAAACAAAACAAAAAACAAACAAACTCACACTTCTGGGTTAAACGGTTTGTTGTTTAAAGCTGGAAAAAAAAAAAAAAAAAAAAAAAA
The DNA here is from genome assembly GCF_963422515.1 of Blennius ocellaris. Taxonomy (NCBI): domain Eukaryota; kingdom Metazoa; phylum Chordata; class Actinopteri; order Blenniiformes; family Blenniidae; genus Blennius; species Blennius ocellaris. The sequence continues at coordinate 32,464,400 of NC_137650.1, read as the reverse complement.
AAAGTACCTAAAAGAAAACGGAGCGACACTCTCAGGCTCTTTAGTTAAATCATTATTTCTATTATTTTACAAAATATCGGTAATAAAACTCATTTATCGTCACGGAGAGACCAGCTGGTGGTGATCATTCAAACGACCACTAAAATTATATACAAAGTACCACAGACAAACTTAAAAACAAAGACGGCGTATAAAAAGTCCAAACGCGCCAGTTTCCACAGAAATCTCAGAGCTTTTTCCTCCGACTCGATCCTCCACGTTCGTCCTTTTATTCCAATTCATCGAAACTAAAACGGCTTTCTAAAGTGCTCAGAGGAAACTGGACCAACGGAAAGAAACCAACTAAATATAAAGAAACAAAACACAATATTTTTTACATTTGGACACTTTTTGTTTTTTTGTTTGTTTTTTCCAAATCCAGGCTGGAGGAAAGTATTTTCCCCTCGCTGTTTCTCCGGTTTCTCAGTACTTTGGTACTTTGGTGTAATCCTCCTTGTGGACGTTCCTGCACATGCAGATGGACAGGATCATCCCCAGCAGCTGTCAACACACACACACACACACACACACACACACACACACACACACACACACAAAAAACACATCAGCACCAACTTTTCACCACATGGACAGCGCCCCCCGCAGGACAACACCTGAGAATATTGTGCAGAGAAAAGGTAGGAGGACGTCGGAAACTTCATCTCCAACATGTAATTATTCTAAAAAAGTGAAAGTGTCAGTAAGACACCCACTTCGCATCTCTGAAGATAAGAGATGAAAACGGAATAAATGAGATGAAAAGGTGATAAATGACATGAAAACGTGATAAATGAGATGAAAACGTGATAAATAAGTTCATTTTGTGACGGAAAATCGTGAACATGTCTCATATGGTGACGTCTCCTCCTCTGGTGAACCCAGAACTCATCGGGTCCTCCAGTGACTCACTACACCCTCTGGTGGTCGGAGGTGGTTTTACAAATTCTGGTGAGTTCACTAGCTTTGAGTTTTAATTTCCTCAGCTGAGGTTTTGTGATATTCAAGTAATTTGTTTTAATGTTTTCACCTGGAAATCATACACATTGTACTTTTAAAAAGGTACGGAAAGACTTTCGGTTAAGCTGTGTGGCAGATTTCTGCTTTCACACGAGAAATTAAACCACTTTTAATCACGATTTAACTTTTACCATCAAAATAAAGTCATTAACCCGTTCATGCTACTTCAAAATTGCACATTCAGTCATTTTCCTTCTATATCCAAGGCTGGAACTGTTTATTTTGTCTTTCTTTTGATTATTCGTATTTAAAAAAAAATTTATTTTACGATCGACGTACACCGTAAATCACTAAAAGCTGAACTTTTCAGGAGGTCAATATCCCGTGACCAGTGCATCATGGCTGCCGTACCTCGATCAGCGCCACCGCCAGGCAGATTCCCAGCACCACCCCGATGTTGGTGAGCAGCCAGCCCTCCACGCTGGAGGCACAGCCCTGCAAACACAAAGCGGTCAGCTTCAGCGCCGATCCCCCGTCAACCGGCGGGGACGCGGAGGGGGGGGGGCGAGAGCGTTACCTCGTCGTAGACGGGCCAGTCGGGCGTCTGCGCCTCGCAGAAGCCGCTGTCGGAGAAGTTCCCGGTGAGCAGAGAGACGTTCTGGCAGGAGCAGGGGAACAGCAGCTGGGAGCTGTTCACGATCACCCCGTTCCCGTTCCAGTCGGCGCGGCCGGTCCAGCCACAGCACTCCATCTGGACACAAGGGGGGGAACCAGAACCAGTCAGAACCATCTGAACACGGGGGGGCGGCCACAACCAGTCAGAACCAATCACAACCAGTCAGAACCATCTGAACACAGGAGGGCAACCACAACCGGTCAGAACCAGTCACAACCATCTGAACACAGTCCGAGAAACAGGAAACTGGTTCTGGGGCCGACCAGAACCAATCAGAACCAGTCAGAACCATCTGAACACAAGGGGGCGACCAGAACCAGTCAAAACCAATCAGAACCGTCTGAACACAGTCCGAGAAACAGGAAACTGGCCACAGTGAAGTTTGTCTTCACCATAATTCTGATTCAGTTTTCTTTATATTATTAACTTTAATTTTGGACTGTGAAAATAAGTTTTCTGTATCTTTCATTATTTTTATTTAATTGTTATCATTCATTTCAGACATGTGACATTGAATACATTTGGTGCAATCACACACACATATCCAATATTTCTATACCACATACGTCCAAAAATATATACACCATCTGATGAAAATGTTGTTATATAAAAATATATATAATCTAAGTTTAATTAGACCTTTCTGCAATATTTAGTAGTTATATATTCTAATTATCTTTCTGCATTAAAATAGTATTATATATGTAAATATAACAGTAAGAATGTGATCTAATATCAAAGACTTGTGTGTATGTATACATATATACATACACATACACAATATTCACATATATTTGCAGTATAAAACACCCTATACTTTCTTCACCATTCTTCATACATGGATTTTTAAAAATATTTTAAGTTTCAGTCTTTTTGTAATCTTCAGATTAATTTCCACTATTTTCTGCTCACAGGAGTCACGTCACTTGAATCCATTCCGTCTCAAACTGGACAGACGTCGCAGCTTTTCTGGACATCGCGGTCCAGTTCTGGCCGTTTTTCCATTGTAATCTGAGTATCGTGTACTCACGCTCCTCTGGATGAAGTCCCAGGCCTGCTCCGTGGTGGAGTTGTTCCCAGGGTAGTTATCCAGGACTTTGGTGACGATCTTGGACATCTCCTCGTGGAGCTGAAACACACCACAGTCGCGTTTTAGAAATCACGATACGACACCAGGCGAGGACGGCAGATTACGATCCTGACACGGTTGTTCTCGGATTTGACCACCAGGGGGCGGCGGAGGTCCAAGTGAAGGTTTTTTTCCCCCCCAACCAGCAGCATTAAAACATTTTAGTTCAGCGGCCACATGCAGTCCAATCTGACCTCGAGGAGGTCGGAGCGCTAAATTAGAATAGCCTTTACATTTAAACTTCATCTTTATACAGATGATTAAAAAAAAAAAGTTTAAATTTTCATAAAAACAAACACTTACTACAGAAAATGACTAATCTCAACGTAAAGCTAATTCTAATGAAACCTCCTGGTGGTTCTGCTGCATTATGGGTATTTTTTATTAATTTTTTTTACAGCAGAGGCTAATGCTAGTTTGATAGCTTTCATGGCAACGTCACAGTATCTCAGCTCAGGTTTCAGTACTGTGTCGTTCCCACTGGCCAGAGGAAACTAGTTTGAACAGATCAATGTTTTCAAAGTGATTTAATTCGACCGATTAACGCCAAACAATCAAAAACATGTTTTACCACTTCCTTCTGGAAGTAGATGAGGAGGCCGGCGGTGATCTGGGCGATGAGGATCAGCACGAGGCAGGCGAAGTACTGAGGAGGAGGAAGAGGAGAGTGAGACTCGGAAACATCTGCAGGATCCAGATGTGGCTGTTATTCAACCTGAGGTGAAGCGTATGAGCTACACACACTATAATCTGGACGTTAGCGGGGAGGAAGATCCTCTATAATCTAGATTAAGAGGGGGAAGATTCTCTATAATCTGGATGTTAGAGGAGGAAGATGCTCTATAATCTGGACGTTAGAGGAGGAAGATGCTCTATAATCTGGACGTTAGAGGAGGAAGATGCTCTATAATCTGGATGTTAGAGGAGGAAGATGCTCTATAATCTGGACGTTAGCGGCAGGAAGATGCTATATAATCTGGATGTTAGAGAAGGAAGATGCTCTATAATCTGGACGTTAGCGGGGGAAGATGCTCTATAATCTGGACGTTAGAACAAGCGGAACCAGCAGCACCCCGGCGGTTCTGGTTGTGTCCAGAGTCTCACCAGGCCCAGCAGACAGCGGATCTCATAGATGGCTCCCACACAGCCGAGGAACCCCAGCAGCATGGAGAACGCTCCGACCCCAATCAGGATGTAGCACGCCACCTTCACCGGGGTGGAGTTATCTGAGGAGGAGGAGGAGGAGGAGGATGAAGAGGACGTTTAACCTTCACCGCTCAGCCGAGAGAAATAAAAAGCTGAAGCAATCTATCTTATTTAGACTGTACATAGTCTTAATTACTTGTTTTTATATATATATATATATATTGTTTCTTTTTATTTCTTCTTCTTCTACTTCTTATTTAATGTTTACATTGTACAGAGAGCACAGTCTAGCAAAGTTAAATTCCTTGTATGTTAAACATACGTGGCCAATAAAGTTGATTCCGGAGAAATAATGTTAATTTGCTATTAAAATAAATCAGCCTTGAAATGACTGCGGTGGATTGGAATCTATAGAAATTAACCTGAATTCTTGCCGCCGGCCGCTTCATTTGGACCGACGTTGCAACTTCGCGTCAATAAAAAAAAAAAAAAAAAAAAAAAGCTCTGCCGTGATGAGACGGTTGATTGTTCCCGCGGCGACCCGACCTCCGTGACGTCCGAGGCCCGACGTCACGGCGCGAATGCGGCGAGACGATGCAGAAGAAGTGGGCCTCGTTGTGCTCGGCCGTGACTCGGCGTCGTCGTCATCCCCCCCCCCCCCCCCCCCCCCTCCCTCCCCCGTCGTCCGATTCATCGATCGGCCGCACCGTCGTCACAACGGGGCCACTGACTCGCTGCCATTCAGCGGTCGATGCGTGGCGTCAGCCACAGACACAAAGCCCAAAGTGTCCGCCGTTGCGAGTCCAGGCCGCCGCCAGCGGGGCTCACGCCGCCACGCTCCCGACATGAGTCAGGCGCTGATGCGATGCCCGCTGGACGGCGAGGGCAGCAGAAAGAGGCCAGTGTGTGTGGGGGGGGGAGGACACCTGCTGGGACGGACAAACGTCCTCAGTGACGGCGTGTCAGAGGCCGTCTGTGCCTCACACTGACCGTCCCTTCATCCTCCGTCACACACACACACACACACACACACACACACACACACACACACGCACGCACGCGCGCACGCACGCACGCACGCACGCACGCCGGCTCGTGACCTCCCACGGCGCTTCGAAACTTTCTCGACGAGCGCCGTGAGACTCGGTCCGCAAACCCGTTTTCTCAACAGCGTCCATCCTCCGTTATCGACGTGGAACGTCGAGTCGCCATTTACGCAACATTCCAGTGAAAACTCATCGGTCGTGCCTTTTAGTTTCAGGAGAAGTTGCATGTTTATGTGGAAAATGACTTCTGTTTCCATGGAAACGGCAGAAACGCTAGTCCGTGCTGCTGTTTGTTTTTGTAATGAAACCACACACACATGGTATGAGTCATGAAAAACTGCTCCAGTTTCATCAATAGGTTAGAAAATAGGGTTTGTTTGTTTGTTTATTTAAAATATTTCTGGCGAAACAAAGATGTGCTTTTTTAATTTAATTTTTTTAAGCATTCAAACACTAAACCAAATCCTTTTTTCAAAAGAATAAATTCAGGGAAGCCATTTATGGAGATTAAAGTTTTCTTTTTTTTTTTTTTTTTTAATCACATTTTTCAAAGGCAACAAATGAAAACAAGAACTATTTCTTTATCCTAAATAAATGTATTTCCGTTTTTTTTATTTTATCGATAAATCAAAGAAATTTTTTTTAATAAACATGATTTAAAAAATCATTGTAAAATATCCTCAGCTCTGGAAGATTTTTATTGAATTCATGACCTACAAAACTGAAACGCTGCACTCGTGCGTATACCCACGTTGCGCATGCCGCAGTTGCAGCGTTTCAGAAAAATTGCATTTTCACGGCGACGGAACCATCTTTTCAAAAAAGTTCCCGTTTTCTCGTGGAAAAAAAAAACCTAATATCAAAAAAAAGCTGTCAGTTTTCACTTGATATTGTTGTATGAACCTTCCTCCAGCTCCTCTGCAGAACTTTTGTTGCTGAATTTCCCTCCTTGGAGGGAAACCCCCCCCCCCCCCCCAAAAAAAACAAGATTCCCTCCTGGAAAGTCTGATCAGTGAAGACGAACACCGACATGCAGTTTCCTGGTTCTGAGGGTTCTGAGGCGGCGAGGAGCTCCTGCAGCGACAAGCTGGCCTCGGAACAGATTCCTGAAACGGGAATTCGCTTGTCTGATTGCTGACACAGCGAAGGAACCCCAGAGGACGACGAGCCCGACAAACAGTCCGTTTCCACGGCTCCCGATCGCTCAGAGGAACGGGAGACAAACGGGTCCCTCGGGAGGGTCCGCGGTTCGATCCCAACTCATCGGACGTCTTCAGTGACAGATTTAGAAACGCGGTTAACGAGGAGTTTAACATTTGGCTTTTGAATCATCTTCAATCCAGAGATTCTGAGGAACCGAACCCCGGTCAGCTGCACGGGCAGCGTCACCTTTTCCTGACAACGTTTCCATGACAACCGAGAACGCGGCACGTTTTTGCACGACGACCGATTGTTACGGTGTCGCCGACAGGCTGCTTATTTATTCCTGCTTTACTGAGACGTTTACTGCCGCCAGACTCAAAACCAGCTCCAGTCCATGTTTTAATGTGAGGACGAGGAAGAAGAGGAAGAGGAAGAGGGAGGAAGAGGAAGAGGAAGAAGAGGAAAAAGAAGAGAAGAAAAAGGTGGAAGAGGAAGAAGAAGAAGAAGAGGAAGAGGAAGAAGAAGAAGAAGAGGAAGAAGAAAAAGAAGAAGAGGAGGAGGAAAAAGAAGATGAGGAAGAGGAGGAAGAGGAAGAAGAAGAGGAAGAAGAGGAAAAAGAAGAGAAGAAAAAGGTGGAAGAGGAAGAAGAAGAAGAAGAGGAAGAGGAAGAAGAAGAAGAAGAGGAAGAAGAAAAAGAAGAAGAGGAGGAGGAAAAAGAAGAAGAGGAAGAGGAGGAAGAGGAAGAAAAAGAAGAAAAAGAAGAAGAAAAAGAAGAGGAAGAAGAAGAAGAAGAGGAAGAAAAAGAAAAAGAAGAGGAAGAAGAAGAGGAGGAAGAAGAGGAAGAAGAAGAAGAAGAGGAAAAAGAAGAAGAAGAGGAAGAGGAGGAAGAGGAAGAGAAGGAAGAAGAGGAAGAGGAAGAAGAGGAAGGGGAAGAGAAGGAAGAAGAAGAGGAAGAGAAGGAAGAAGAAGAGGAAGATTTGACTTGTAAATCATCATATTCACACACGCTCCCAGCCTCTCTGAGGAATGCGACTCGTCTCGATGCTGTTAAGCGTTAAAACAGTTGAATGTGAAACGCAGAGCCGGCCTGTAAATTACGGCTTTATTTGTTTTGGGCTCCGTCGAGTCCAGAGGACATAAATCCAGACGTTTTGCTCTGGTCCTCGGGTTTTTTATCTTTAATCAGAAACGCGGTCTGCATGGCGGGAAACTTACTGAGGACCACGATGAAGCTCTGATTGTCCAGGAGGAGCCACAGTCCGAAGCCCATGATGACCGCCCCGAACAGCTGAAAGAGGAAAACCACACTTATTTTAGTCAATTCATTTATGGAGACGATGTCAATGTCAGGAAACACACAAGAAAACCTCACATTGATAAAGGGGCTCTTCTTGCATGTTCATCCATCCTCCCACAGTCTAAAGCCCTTTTTTTTTTTAAACGACGTTTCAAATCAACGGACTCTTGATACGAACAAAAACAGACGCAATCGGCAAACCTCCGACAGGAAAATTGAGGTTTTTTTCCTATCCTCTATATGAGCAGAATGAAAGAATGGTGTGAGAACCCGCCTATATTTTAGGGTTCATTCTTTATATGGTGTATATATTTTAAAATTTTAAAATTGTTATTTTTAATATTATTGTTGCATGCCTTTTTGCACCGTGGGTCCGAGAGGACTGAAATTTCACCTGTGCTGTATGTCATGCATATTAGCACACTTGACAATAAAGCTGACTTTGACTTCATTCTATATATGAATTACTCTTGCCTGCAGCATGTATGAAGGAATAAATAGTCCAAACTTGTTTACTCGACAATAATATCAAGTGAAAACCTTCATCACGTCTTCAGTTTGGAAAAACGCTCGGACCGTTTCCGTGTCGTCGGCATGGAAACGACAACCTCGGTGACCTGCGGTGATTCAGAGGCGGCTCATTCTGCGTTCCCCCCCCCTGGATTAACGCATCATGAAAGGAACCACAACAGAAGGTCGGATACTCACAAAGAAGATGAGGTTGAAGAGGAACAAGAAGTACTTGCTCGCGGTCAAGCAGCCTTTTCCCATGATGCCTTCTTTGTTGTTGTTGTTGTTGTTGTTGTTTTTTCTTCTTCACCTGCGAACACGACACAAACACAGAGTCAGAGCTGGAGGCGGCATGATGGCGGGAAGCCTCCAGATTAATGGGAGACAACGGGTGATCAGACTCCAGTGAACGAGGGGCGACAGATGCTGTGAGACCTCCAGACCTCCGGAGATAAGCTTGACCCGATTGTGGGGGGGGGGCAGGGGGGGTCAAATCTGAAGGATTACACCCACAACACCAGTACAACCTCAATCTGGGAGGAGGAGGAGGAGGAGGAGGTTATGTCGATTGTGTGAAGCCATGACGGCAAATATCTAAAACTACTGAGGTTCTAAAGAAGAAAGGATGAAGTGGAGGAAATAAGGAAGAAGAAAAAGTAGGACTGTCGACAAAGTAAAATCATTTCTGCTTCAACGTAATTTGCGTTAAATGTTTTGATATATATATATATATATTTCCTTTTGATATGTTTTCATGCCCTGTGGTTATTTTAACCGTTTCAAGCGGAGATTGCGACACACCCGTAAATGTTTATATAACACCCGAATCGTGTGTCCGATAAAAGAAACCAGAGGTCAGAGGTCGCCTGCCGTTTGCTCTCAGGGTGTTTTAACCTCGTTTCCGCAGAACGAGAACGTCGACGCGTTGTTTTCAGAGGCCTCGCTTCAGATTTGACGTTTTAAAATCGACTGGTGAACTGAAAGCAGTAGAGGAAAATCCCAGCGGCCCTGAACGCCTCGCGGCGATAAATCGACGAGTGAAAAGACGGAGGCCGACCCACTTCACGCTCACTGTATCTGGGTTACTGTAACAGTGTGTGTGTGTGTGTGTGTGTGTGTGTGTGTGTGTGTGTGTGTGTGTGGGCACAGATGGAAGTGTGCCGAGGCAAACAGAAACGGTCTGCGATGCTGTGCAGGAAGCTTCACATGAAGAGCCAGGTGCCAAATTCCGCCCCAAACACGAAAGGTCAAAAGGTCAGCGTTTCATCTTGACTTCATGTCACTCAAGGCCGAAATCTGGGAGGAATTATGGACTCGGGCCTGGAATTTGACCACGTTTCAAGTGAAAACGCAGAATTTTTGTGTTGTTTTTTGTGGTTTCAGAAAAGTTCCGCGTTTCCACAATGTTATGAAAACAAAGCAGTTTGCACTTTCCCCTTTCCATGGAGACGGGGTGTTTTTAAAAAAAAAAGTTATTTGCGTACGTTCATAAATACGAAGAGGACTCTTGGTTTTGGTTTTCGATAACAGTCTCCTGGTAAGAATCCCAGTTTAAATTCAACACCGACTTTCTTTATCTTCACCGCCTCCGAATTGCCACCGTCATATTTATGGCAGCCACCAGGGGGCGACATGAACCAAATTGTGTGGATACCGTAGGCGTGACCTTCAGTCGCATAGTTACAACATTTAATAAATATCAAAACTCGGATCGATTCATTTAAGAGGCACCGTGTTCTGGGCCTCTTTTTAAGAGATCTGTTGACGTAAAAAAAAACAACAAACAAACAGAAAAAGAAGCCAAGCGAGAATTTAAAGACATGATGGAGGCTTCCTGCAGCTCCAAACTCAAAACTGAAGGTCGTAAACTTGACGAGGCTTCAAGGTTCCATTAAAGGAAAAAAAACAAAACAAAAACAAAAAAGAAAATCCGGCCGTGAAACAAAGACTGCAGTTAAATTTAGAAGTGCCACGAAGCTGCTGTGAGCTGCAGCTGGATTAGAAACAGAAACGGAAAGAGTCTGCAGCGAGGACACACACCAGGTTTCAATTAACACACACACACACACACATTTAAAATTACAGTTGTTTGCTGCCAGAGTTAAACCGCTCGTCAGTCAGACTGATTGTAACGTGTCAGTCGGTTAAAGTGACTTTTCACCGTAGTTGTAGTGACTCGGTGTCGAGTTGAACCATGTGCAGACAATTACAGCAGAATGAATCGACGCGAGACGTTCAAAGACAAACAGAAACTCCAGCGGCGCCGTGGGGGTGGGGGGGGGGGGCTTTAAACCGTTTCCACATTAGCAGGACTCGTATAAAGTACAGTTTACGAGGAATTCACGATTAAACCCCCGGCGAGCTGCAGAGGGAGGGAAGATTCTGATTCTTTTTTTTTCACCTGAAAACACAGATCGCTTCTCATTCACAGAAAATTTGTAATTTTTTTTTTCAAAAAAAACAGCAGAAAGCAGAGAAACTTGGTTTTCATTATAGGAGACCTCCGGAACTTATTGTTGAAAAAAAGTGCAGAATCTCTCACTTATTGTACTTTTTTTTTTTTAAATAAAGTTTTAGCATTTTTAAAAGACAAGCTAACAAGCATGTGACCGTTATTAGCGGTTAGCATCGGTGAGTTTGCCAAGCAGCCCATACGAGTCACGGTTCTGCTCGCCACCGTGCGTTAGAACTTTTAAAAAGGTTCTCACATGTCGTACGGAACACGAGTCGGAGAGAAACTGAAGTCTCGGGTGACCTTCAGTTTGAAGAGGCGCGTTGGTTACTGTTCTACTAAGCTCCTGTTTACTGGAGGAGGAGCTTCGCCAGAGTTGAAAAGCCTTTTTCCTTTCTCTGCAGCCACACAAACTTTGAACAAAACCCTCTGGTTCACACACCGACTGGTAAGAAGATAATATTGCAAAGATTAAAAACTCCTCCAGATGTTCCGCTTTGATTTTGTGCAGAAGAGTCACCAGCCTTAAAAATAAAGTTCGATTGATTTTCCAGCGGGATGATAGGAAACGTAGGCCTTCATACTTAAACAAGTGTGGCGTCATGTTTTCCATATTCTTTTTTTTTTTTTTTTTTAATGCTTCCAGCAATATATTCCAAAACAATGCTCAAAATCTGCTTATTTCAGGAGGAAAGCAGGAGAGCGATAAGAAGGTCTGGAGACATTTTGGTTCCATTAAAAAAAGAAAACAAAAAAAGCCACAAGAGGAAATTTCAGCTGCTTCTTTTACTCTGACACCAACACACCGAATCAATCCCCCCCCCCAAAAAAGAATTAAAGGCACATTTCTGGAGCGCCGCTCAGACTTCTGACTTCAATATTCAACTTTCTCACAATGAAACACACCGTCTGGGTGTTAAAACAGCTTCAGGTAATAAACAGCCTGCTGAAACAGTCTTGGGTACGAACAGGTCAGAAATGAAGCGGATTCACTGCACTGCACTGTAAAAAATACATGTGAAATAGGGAATGTCCAGGGGAATAACCTGACCTGCTATAGTGAAAGAATCTGGATCATATAAATTGAAAATACTGGGAAAATAGTGCTGAATTATCCTCCCGCCATCACGAAGGTGCAAGTGATCTGCCTCGCCAACAGGGGAGCGCTGAATTGACTCGGTTCTGTAAGAAAATAGTCGCCTTGCTAAATAGTTTTTTTGCTCCACATCAAGACCCTCGTTTTAACGCCACAACGTTTCACGTGAAAACGCATCGTTTTTCTATTTTTTCCCCTCTCGGAAAAGGTTTTCGTTTACACAGCAATGTTTTAAAAGCGACGTACGTTTCCATGGAAACGGCAGAAACACTGATGTAGCAGCGTTTAAGAAAGGTTTAAGAAAGGCCTTTTCAATGGAGATGGAGCATTTTCAAGAAGTTGCACCTTGGCAACGGTTTCCAAAATGTTGCATTTTCAGTGGCTGCCAGAAAGCGTGGTCCAATCGCTGTTAAAAAATAAATAAAATTTTAAAAATCATAATCGGGGCCTCAAAGGGTCTGGATGTGAAACCAACCCGCCTGGAGAATCAATCTGTTCATGTGAGCAACTTTAAAATAATATTTGAACCAATATTATTAAAAAACATGCGTCATGTGAGCAGCTGACTTCTCCCTTTCGAAACCACAAAAGAACATAAAAAAAAAAAAAATGTTTATACTTTCTCCATGTCGTAATTTCTAAAATGTCGGCAAAAAAACGTCAAGTGAAATGTGGCGTCTCTCATTTGATTCAGTCGGAATGAGAGAAGTGGTCCGGCGGGACGAGTCGTCGCGGCGACCGGAGCGACATTCGCGTCGCTTCTGTGTGAAGGACCGTCGTCAGAACACAACACTTTGTGTTCACAGCGTCTGTCTCCAATGTCCGCAAAGACAATCGGCCCCCTTGTTCTCCTCGTCCCAGAAACCACTCCTGATATATTCACAGCCTGAAGTTAAAATCTCAAATCAGAGGGAATTCCCCCCTCCCCCCCACCACCTTCCCCCTCCAAAAAACCAAAAAAAACCAAAACAAAGACGTGGTTTGTTTTAAACTTGGGATCCGCCCACACGTCCCAAAAAAAGACACAGATGCTCGCTTTTAATTTAATTTTACACAAAGTCATCTGAATGTGACACTGGAAAGACGAGAATTCCAGGAAAGAAGGCAGAAAAAGTGATTTTTTAATCGACAAACTGGCTCTCGGTTGCTTCGAGGTGAAGATGGGAGTCCACCTCTGTCGTTATTTCTGTGTTTTTTTAAGAAATAAAAGTCTAAACAAGTGATAATATTTAGTAATAGTTATGCTACTTAATAGCCTCCTCTTGATAGAGATTAGAAGTACTCGACAGACTACGATTATTTTTGACAATAACTCCACGGCGACGGAGACCAAGCGTTTCTGGGAAGCTGCGTTTTTCGCCCGTTTCCGTGACAACAGGGTTGGGAGCGTTTTGAACAACTTCCACCTTGACGGCCGTTTTGAAAAGGTCGCATTTTCAGTGTAATCGTGTCCTCCTCCTCCTCCTCCTCCTCCTCCTCCTCCTCCTCCTCCTCCTCCTCCTCCTCCTCCTCCCCCCCCCCCCCCCCACCAACAGACAAAAGAGTGAAACTGGAACTCGTTGCTTCAGTTCAGACACTCGACACTCAGAACGAGTCGAGTTCAAACAACCACCAGCGCTCAGATTACAGCTGCAACACCAACCGCTGGATCTTCATCGTCACCTTCGTCACAATTCGCCGTCAATTCAAGGTCTTAAAGAAGCAGTCAGTGTGTGAACAAGTTTGTATTGTTTACCTGTGAGCCGACAGTTTCTCTTACTGTGGTTCCAACCTGAGCCAGAACCTCCTGACCCAGAACCTCCCGAACCAGAACCTCAAACTGACCCACGATTTGTGAGCTTGTCTTAAGTCTTGTTATGGACCTAGATTTGGCCTTTTTGTCCTAAATTGTGTTGGACCCGGTTCTGGTTTTGTTTTGGACATTTTCCAGGACATGGTTTTGGACCTGGGTTTGGTTCTTGGATTTGGTCTTGTTTTAGACCCTGGTTTGGTCTTGTTTGGACCCTGGTTTGGTCTTGTTTTGGACCCGGGTTTGGTCTTGTTTAAGACCTTGGTTTGGTCTCGTTTAAGACCTGGGTTTGGTCTCGTTTTGGACCCGGGTTTGGTCTCGTTTTGGACCCGGGTTTGGTCTCGTTTTGGACCCGGGTTTGGTCTCGTTTTGGACCCGGTTTTGGTCTCGTTTTGGACCCGGTTTTGGTCTCGTTTTGGACCCGGTTTTAGTCTTGTTTTGGACCAGGTTTTAGTCTTGTTTTGGACCCGGTTTTAGTCTTGTTTTGGACCCGGGTTTGGTCTTGTTTTAGACCCGGGTTTGGTATTGTTTTGGACCCGGGTTTGGTCTTGTTTTAGACCCGGTTTTAGTCTTGTTTTAGACCTGGGATTGATCTTGTTTTGGTTCTTAGGTTTGGTCTTGTTTTGGACCCTGGTTTGGTCTCATTTTAGGCCTTGGTTTGGTCTTGTTTTGAACCTGGTTTTGGTCTTCCTCGGGACCTGGTACAGGACCTGGTTCAAGAGAAAGTGGTCCTGGACTAGCCTGGTCTTGCCTGGAGCCAAATCCTTTGAGTGTGATGAGATAAAAACCGGTTCCTCCGCTCTGATTCATGTTTCCACCCGGAGCTCCGGAGGTTCCCGCGGCTTGTTTAGACCCAGACGCTCACGTTTTCCAACCTGAAGCATGTAAACAGGAATGTGGCTCGTGTTTTTATCAGGCCGGTGACGCCTGAACGAAACGCCGCAGCTTTTTAAATGTCCCACAAGTCCAAACCCAGAAAACAACAACAGGCAGAGACACAAGCAGGTTTGGATTCGTCCTGGGAAGTCATGCAAATATAAAGAAACTGGTTTCACACCTCGTTGTGTCATTCTCCAGCCAAAGCCAGAATTGAGAGTTTAGATTCAGATTCTTTTAGAATGTTAAACACTCTTCTGGGTCTTGGACGTCTTTTAAATCTGAACTGGTTCTTTCGGACTCGTTTATCACTTTTTACAAATCAGATTTCAGCCTCGATTGTGACGCAGTTTGGTTTTTACTGAACATTTAGAGGGAACCGATTAAATCTGGGTTTAGACCATTTAAAATCTGCTTCAGGTCTCAAAACTTGGTTCAAACTTGACTGCTGATATTATGGACTGACTTTGGTTTGAATCCGGATTCAGACCAGTTTCAGTTTAAACTTGGTTTTAAATTTGTTCAGATCTTATACCGAGTTAGTTTCTGGAGTTGTTCTTAACATATCTTTGTTTTTTCATGTGTAGCTCTGATCTTGTTTCTCCGACGCGGAAACAAAACAAAAAACAAAACAAGTTTAGAATAATTTCTGAATCCATTTTTTTTTTTAAAAGGCTAAAGGTCCCATTTCCACAACTTTTCAAATGATATTTTTTTGGGGCATTTTTGTTTCACAAAAGTTTCACGTTTGGAAACGTTTTGAAAAACGCAGAAACACTGCAGTGAGCAGGTTCGGCCACTAGAGGACACTGTTTGTTTTCGTAATGAAACCACACAAACACACTATAAACATTAACAATGGGAGAACACAGACATTCGAGAGGACAGACGACCAAGTTGGATTGTTATATTACGGAGACTGTCAAAATAAAAGTATCAAGTCCCAAGGACAATGTTGACTAAGCCTTTTTCAAAAAAGTTGCATGTTCAGTGGCTCCGAGCGCCGTCGTCGTGTAAACGGACCCAAAACGCAAACAAAGTTTTCTATTTTCACATTTCAAACGGCGCCTTCGACTTGTTCTGGTCTCGTTTTAGACTTGATTTTATTAGTTTGACTTGTTCTCAGCTCGTTTTTTTTTTTTTTTTTAAACTCAAGTCTTATTTAAAGTTACTCTACCAATGATCCGTTTCACAATGATTCTCGTGACTTGAACACTCTTTGAAAAAGTTTGGCATTCGCTTCGGGTTGAATCGGTCAAATGTTGATTTTTTCGCCGTGACACCATCTTTGCTTTCCAAGTTTATTTTCTAGATTTTTTTCCCGGTAGAGTGACTCTAATATTAAAACGGTGGTTTGACTTTGAGCTCGACTCTTTTATAGACCTGACCCGTTACCCGTGACCCACTTCCAGTCCGGCTCTGGGTCCGATCGCCGTCTTGGGACTTTTTTTTTGTTTAATCGACCGTATTTGTTGGTGATCAGTGAACGTGTCCGGGCCACCGCTCAAACCGTTCGGGCCGCCGCTCAAACCGTTCAGGTGCTCTTTTTTGTTTTTTTTGTTTTACCCCCCCCGCAGGCTCATTCCTGTGAACCGGGCTGACAGGTTGTGGCGACACCTCTCGGCTGTAGCAACACGCCGCCGTGTTCAGGGTTCACATTCAGACAGATCGGATGGATGACGTCGTAAGGAAGCCCGCCGTTACTGTGACTCACGGCCTCACGTGTGGACACGAGGTCAATGGCCGTCGATGGCCGTCGCCGACCCCCGCCCCCCACCAGGCGGAGACGGAGGCAAACAACCGCGGCTCATAGACGTCGACGGCCTTTCACCGGAAACCAAGTTTCTGAAAACGCGGCACCTTCTTGTTGGCGGTCGGCGACGTTTCGTCTTGTCGTAAATAGCTGTTCTGCACATGCTCAGTAGACGGACAACAACAACAACCACAACAACAACAGTGACTCCCAGTCCATCGTCTCCTGGGACTTTTTTTTGTAGTTGACACAGTTTATAGCGGATTGTTCTCTGCGTGTGTGACTTCACTACCAAAAAAAATAAAACAAAACAAACAACAGTACCCACTAGTGGCCCGACATCAAAACGACTTTCGAGTCTCCGACTCGAGAGTTTCCGCCGTTTCCCTGGAGAACAACGTTGTTTTTTTCCCCCAAACGAAAACGCAAAAAAACGATAGATCCTGTGATGGAAAATGGATTTCACACTAGCCGTTGAGCAGTTTACTTCGTTAAGATCACATTCACCCATTCACACACAAACACAAACACAAACACACACACACACACTGTGTTGCTTTCAGATTATAAATAAATGAGAAGGTGGTTCCCGGTACTTGTAGAATTCTCGGGTCGACATGCAGCCATATGAAGCGACAGCAAAGACATTGAACCAGACGATTTGCGACTCGTTTTCCTTCTTGACGATGTTTCAGTTTAAGGGAAAAAGACGAAAAAAACGTGGAAACATTTACAACTTTAACTCGGGATTTAACCAGATTTCACTGTGGGGGGAGTCATTCGAAAGCGTCCTACGAATAAAATGTTCAAAATGAAAATTAAACCCGATTCTCTCCTCGTCACGTGAAGGTTGGAGCCACAATCAGTCCATTTTCATGTAAAAATAAGAATACTCTATTTTAAATAGTTGAACTTTTTGTCTGAATAAAAAAAAAATTAATCCTGAACTTAACATTTTAAATCTTCACACATTTGAGTGGATTTAGTCTCCTGGTAAAGCTGTTTTTTTGTTTTTTGTTTTGTAGATTCCAGCCTTTTAACTGTTTGCTCACTGACTTTCTTTTGGTTGAGTTCAGATTGATAATTGTAAATCGATCAGTGAAATCACTGATTGTGACGTTGATGATATTATCTGCTGCTGTTTGACCTCTTTTCGCCTGATCAGTGTTTAACATATAATCACTTCAACATACAATCAATCAATGGCACGAAGAAAACATTCTGCCGACGAAAAACAGCAAAACTACAAATTCTAGGGAGGATTTATCAGCTGAGAATGTTTTAGGATGAGCGACTTTATAACACATTTCACAGTGTAAATGCCACATTTACTTTAGAGTACTGATATTTCCTGAGATTACTTTTCAGTACTTGATGAAATAGAAAGGCGGGGGGGGGGGGGGGGGGGGGGGGACAATTAAAAACAGAGTTGCAGATAATTAACCCGGTTAAAGTCCCCAACTTGAACAACAAAGTCCAGTTTTACTTTCACTTCAACAAAGTTGAAGTGAAACTTTCTATTTTAAAGTTTAAACAAATAAATAAATAAACAGGTTTTCTCCGACTTCAACAAACACAGAGTGCACATTCCTTTCTGTGGGGAAGATTTCCAGAGGTTAAAGTAGTTTTCTGGGCTCAGGGAACCCGCGGATCCCCGCAGCGGTGCGGTGCGGTGCGGTGCGGTGCGGTACTCACGTGTGTGTGTGTGGTCGAAGAGCGGAGAGACGCGTCCTGCGTGCGGTTGCTGCTGCGGGACTCTGGACTGAACAGGAGGTGGAGGAGGAGGAGGAGTGGTCAGACCGGGACCAGGGGGAGAAGGGAGGAGCAGCAGGGGGAGGGAGGAGGAGGAGGAGGAGGAGGAGGAGGAGGAGGAGGAGGAGGAGGAGGAGGAGAGGGGAGGAGCTTCCTCCAGTTCTCCTCCGGCTCCCCCGTGTGGCCGAAACCGGAACAGCCAATCAGAGGAGAGCGATTATTCATAACACTATGATAAAAATAAATAAATATATACAACAATAATAATAAGTGATGATGGATAATAATGACGAGGAGGAGGAGAGGGGAGGAGCTCCCTCCAGCTCCCCCGTGTGGCCGAAACCAGAACAGCCAATCAGAGGAGAGCTATTATTCATAACACTATGATAAAAAAAAAAAATACAATAATAATAACAGAGATGATGGATAATAATGAGGAGGTGGAGGAGGAGCTGAAGCAGGAGATGACGTCTGGTTCAGTCTGCCGAGGACAAAGATGCGTCATCCGACCATCGTAAATGGAGGTATTCTGCGGCGTCTCCCTCCGTCCGGGTCTCACACACACACACACTACGGCTTCTTTCTGCCAACAACACGACGCCTGTGCGACTCCAACACCAGACGGGAGGAGCCACGCGGCGGCCGGAGATGCAGGCAGTAGTCATCTGACGGCAGCGGCGACGAGGAGGTTAAAGGTCAGCCCAGAGAGACACACAATCTTTTTAGACAGCAGAGAATATCAGGGGTTAAAGTTCAGACCACACACACACACAGTGTTGCAGTCAGTCGTACAATAGAAACAGAGAAAATAAAGATTTTGGATCAGATTGTTGAAATGAAGCCGCCAGTTTGCATCAACTTCCTCAATTTATATTAATTTCTATGCAAAAGTGCCCTGAAGTAACAGTTGTTTTCTGCACTATATAAAATTTAATTGATTTTTTTTTTCCCCTACTGGTGCAGCCGTATTACTACGTTATAGTACCATAACCTTTAACCTTCAGATTTTCCTAAACACGGATCTATCTTGACAAAATCTGGCTTTGAGGCGAGTTTGATGAAAACAAGTTTCCATGGCAGCAGCACCGATACCTCAGGTCTCACTGTTGGATTGTTATTTTAAAATAAAGTGAGCTTACCGTCGGAGGCTCTTGCAAGGCCAGTTTTAAGTTAGAATAGATGGTTACAAACCTTTAAAGTAACAAGAAATAAAGAGGAAAAGAAGTTTACTGAACATGTGCCACTTTTATTCAAGGGAAAATTATACAGAACAGAAAATCACTTTAAATAGAAGATAAACAAATAGAATAAATAATGAGATGACAAAAATAATTGCTGTAAAGAAAGTCAACAAATTGTCCTGTTGGATTTATGAAACTGTTCAAAAAAATAAAATAAATCAATATATTAACCCTTTCCTGGAGCGTCACAGTAAAATAAAAGTCAGCTGGTCTCGTTTCAGACGCGTCGATAAAACCCGATGGCACGTTTATATAATCAACATGTTGGCTGTAAAAACAGTGAAAGGACGACTTAACCCTTCCTTAAAGCTTTTATTTAAAAACAACAACAAAGTTCAACATCTCAGAGCTCCAACAGTGAAGAACTCGAGCCCTGAGGAACTCCACTCAACCATCAAGTATACAAAAAAAAAAAAAACTGAACCGCGATTAAAAGCAGTAAAAACAACTGAAAAAAGCTAAAACTCAAAGTGCTTTTGAAGGGGAGTCGTCTCCGTCGGGGTTTGAGGGGTGGAGCGCCGCCGCCAGCTGGTGGACGACGGAGGAGTTCAGCTGAGGGACGAGGCTGATCTTCATCACTTTGCTGCTGGAGTACTTCTTCTTCACCGTCTGGAAGGAAAAAAGGGGGGCGGGTCAGACGGCGCTGAGACCTTCCTCCTCTTTAAGCCCCGCCCCCACCTCCCCCTCTCACCTGGAACTTGGTCTTCCCTTCGTTCACCATCACCACGTTCTTGGCGATGTGCCTCATGATGGGCTTCAGGTGCTCCTCGGTGTAGGTGGAGTAGTGCTGCTGCGTGGGCGACTGCGGGGGGAGGGGGAGGGGTGAAGGTCAGAGGTCATGGCGAGGAGAGCGCGGGCCCACCGTGTGCCGGACTCACCCAGGGCGCGCCCACCAGCAGCCGCTGGGACAGGCACAGCGAGGCGGCCGCTACCTCCGAGGGCCGGCACTGCACCAGCTCGTAGTCCAGCAGGGTCAGCTCCATCAGGTACTTGGCCAGGGTGTGGCGCTCTACGTCACACTGACAGAGTCCGGTTTAGATATCAGTCGACACATTTTTAAATTAATCTGCAACGTTCAAAATCGACCACAACTTCTCCAGCCTTTACTTTAATCAAGACCCCTTTTACACTGAGAAAATGACGCCCCGTTTCCCCGGCAACAGCAGAAACTGTGAAAACGACGCAGTTCACACGTTCGGCCACAAGTTGGCGCCACTTGATTATGCAATGAAATCACACAAGCAAGCGCAGAACACACTGTAAACGTCGACAAATATAAGAGAACGCCGACATTCTAGTGGACAGACGACCAAGCTGGGCCGTCGTTACGGTGACTGTCAAAATAAAAGTACCAAGTCCCAGGAGAATATGAGCCGGGGTTCATGACACACGACTGAACATTGAAGCGAAGCCTCGGGGTGCAGAGCAATTCAATTCTATGTTCGGATTCGAGTTCAGATCAGTTTTACAAGAACAGACATGAAACCAGCAAATATTTCGACAAATTGCCCAAAAAAAAACAAACAACCTTAAATATGAATAAATTCATTAGTGCTGTAGAAAATGTCTAAATTAACATTTGTAAAATTCCACGACTCGTGCAGTGTTAAAATGATCAGAGAATTGTGTCAGTAGTTCCACGAGGGCCGACTGATCCAGGTTCGACCTTTGACCTTCGACCAGGATTGACTCACGTTGGCCACCTTGGAGGCCCGGCGCAGGAAGTGCAGCGGCAGCGGGCGGCCCAGCCGGAAGCGCAGCCCCTTCAGGATCAGCTCCTCCATGGTCAGGACCTGCGCCGTGGTGTAGGCGTTGTCCGTGATGTAGGCGAAGTCGCTGGCGACCGGCGAGTACATCTCCTCGTACTTGCAGGCCACCAGCATGGAGGCGACGCCCACCAGCTGCAGCTTCCTGCGAGACATCGGCTGCACCTGCAGCCCGAAGGAAACCCCGACAGTCAGCGGTGCTCTTGTGGTGGGGGTGGGGGGTGGGTGGGTTTGGTGTTCTTACCTGGAGGAAGCGGTCCATGATGGCCACGGTGAGGTACAGCGTCTCCTGAAGCAGCTGGAACCTGGAGTGGACCTGGACCAGCCAGTCCACCAGCAGAGCCCGCATGTGGCCGTTGATCTCGTACCCTTTCATGTAGTTGGCCCGCACCGCCTGCTCCACCTGGGGACGGCAGGCCGGTCACTAGGAGACGTCAACGACGGGGAGGCGCCGCGCATCGGAACGACACGTTTTATCATCTAAACCAGGGGTGTCAAACACACGGCCCCGGGGGGCCAGAACCGGCCCGCCAGAGGATCTAATCCGGCCGCCATGTGATTAATCCTGAATAAAAATACGATATCCAGATACAGGTGACTGAGGGTTTTTTTTTGTGAGGTTTTTTTTTTTTGCAAATATAATAATATCGGATTTCCTTTAATATGTATATTTCAGAATAGACTGGCAAATTCTTGCAGTTACAGAAGGATCAAAAGAAGGAAAGACTTTGCATTTGTCTGTATCTGCAGTTTAATATGTTATGTTAGACTTGTTGGCCCTCCAGAGGTCAGATTAAGGTGGATGTGGCCCCTCAACTGAAATCAGTTTGACACCCCTGCTGTAAATGGTGTGGCGAATGTGTGTGTGTGCGTGTTCGAAGGGAAGCTACAAAGTTGTGTAAAGGATGCAGGATCAATGAAAGGTGAGGAGGGAGTCCAGTCATTCCATTTCCCAGTTGAAGAGTCGACAACCAGACGGACGGATAGATGGACGGACAGATAGACTATTGGATGAACGAACAGACTGACTGATGGATCCACTGATGGATGGACAGACTGACAGATTCATGGCTGAATGGCTGGACGGACAGATGGATAGAGGGAGAAATAAACAGACTATTAGATTGATGGACGGACAGACAGCTGGAGGGACAAATAAACTATTGGATGGATGAAAGGGATATTAAACCCCTCAAGCCAGAAGCAACGAGCCAACGGCCAAAAAAAAAAAAAAAAACCCCAATCAGAGTTGGTCTCCATTCAGCAACACGACCAAAACAAGACGTTCACCACGAGGCAGCGGAAATGAGTCGAGGAGCTCGGATTTCACCAGTTGATGGAGAACATTGGACACCTCAAGTCACCGCCGCCGTCAACCATCCGATTAATCTTTAATACATTGCATTTCTTCGTAAAGCCTTGCATCTGAACACTGCTCTAGAAATAAATCCCCCCCCAGCAGAGACGTTAGAGGACGGTACCTCAAGCTGGTGCAGGTAGTCGTAGATGTCTTTGACGTACTGGGAGCAGAGCTGCGGCTGGTCGCCGTCCTCCTCGTCCACGTCCTGCACGGACAGCAGCGCCTCAGAGAAAGCCTGGCAGAGCTCCTCCTCCTCCTCCTCCTCTTCTTCTTCCTCCTCCTCCTCTTCCTCCGTCTCTTCCTCCTTCTCTTCCTCCTTCTCTTCCTCCTTCTCTTCCTCCTCCAACACGATGACGGGCCCCTCGGAGACCGGAGGGAGGCGAGCCGGACCTGCGGGAGCCAGAACCTGGACCGACGGCGCCGCAGCAGGAATCAGAGTCGCCGCCTTCACAACTGGTTTGGTTTTCGGTTTGTTGGGTCCAGTTTTCTAAAGGGGAAAAAAAAAATTATAATTAGATTTAATTCTTTTCCTTTCAAGTTTGTTTTCCCAGACCCCCCCCATGGTGAAGAGCTTTGTTTACAGCAGGGGTGTCAAACTGATTTCAGTTGAGGGGCCACATCAACCTGATCTGACCTCTGGAGGCCCAACAAGTCAAACAGAACATATTAAACTGCAGATACGGACAAATGCAAAGTCTTTCCTTCTTTTAATCCTTTTGTAACTGCAAGAATTTGCCAGTCTATTCTGAAATATACATATTAAAGGAAATCAGATATTATATTTGCCAAAAAAAAAACCTCAGTCAAATGCATCTGGATATCGTATTTTTATTCAGGATTAAAACAATTTGTCATCGTCTGGAAATATTTGAGTTTATGTGTTTAAAGTATCACGTCACAAAAGTTGGACTCGTTGTTTTATGGCGAAAGGTGTTGCGTTACGTGACCTCCACAGATGCATTAATGTCGGGGATCAAATTCTGACCAAGGGTGGTTTTGAATGTCATTTATGCCAATCTAGTGTTTTTAGATCAGCCTCTGTCAGTTTTCATATCTATACTTTAGAAAAAAGAAAAAAAAGAAAATCACATGGCGGCCGGATTAGAGCCTCTGGCGGGCCGCTTCTGGCCCCCAGGCCACATGTTTGACACCCCTGGTTTACAGGGTCGTTGGTCGTTTACCTTTGTGTTGACATCCGCCGTACTTAAGTTGGTAACTTCTCCCAGAACCGCCCGGGTGGGACCGACGACGGCTTTCTTCCTCTTCAGGAGATTCACACCTCCCGGGAGAGACTGGAACGGTGTGAGAGGACAAACCTTTATTAGTCCCACAAGCGAGGAATGTCATCGTCACAGCAGCACAGCAACAGAGATACCTACAATTTATACCTTTAATTCAATCACTGACGAGGGAAAAATAACAAATAAACTATACAAGAAGTAATTCCAAACTTCAGAATGAACTTTAGTAATCTGAACCTTTTGTAAAAATGTGTTTATAATCAAAATAAACCGACAAAATCTCTTATAGAACCTTTCCATCATTACAATACTCTATTGCTTAATTTCTTTATATTTTAATAGCATGCATGTTTTAACTTTCTAATGCTTCTGTCAATTTGCTTCACTGTCAAGTTACTTTTTCTGCAAATCTATTCTGGACATTAACTGGTAGTTTGTTATGGGATATACACACAATTTGCAGAATACTATAATCAATGTTGTGACAGTTTTAATTTCATAACGAGTTTGTTGAATCTTTATTCTTAAGGCTCTTTCCTGCCAAAATGAAAATTGATTGGATATTTGTTTACAAAATGCATTTCCCCAAACGTCACAGTATGTCAAGGAGAGGATTGCATAACGTATACAATGCTTTCGTTAAACAAGTCCTGCAGTTGTTGGCATTTACACTTTTGCATAAAGTATGAATGGGCAAAAACGTGAGCGCGTGAGCGTTGGGCTGCTGCGACAGGTGAACCCAAGGGCGGCGCCATCTTGGAAAAACAACAACAAAACAAAATAATAGAGGGAGACCGAGTGAGACAGAGAATGAGAGGGTGCGACAGAGGACTGAGTGAGAGAGTGAGCCTGAGCACGAGGGAGAGTGAGAGATAAAAAGAGTGAGGCAGAGCACGTGAGACAAAGAGCGCGAGGTGAGCTAACCGTGTTGAGCCACCGGCGCTAACAGGTGAAGCCAAGCCGGGAAACATTGTCCAAAAGTCTGTCAACTCACCGCGGCACCGAGTCCCAGGATAGACATTCTGCCTGCAGCTGCACCGAGGACTGAATAACAGGAACGTCCTGAACCGGGGCCGTTTTTTAAAGCTTTTTCTTATCCGTCAAAACAGCGAAATCCCCAAACAAGCGAAGACACACAAGAGACAACAGCGGCATTCAAATAGAGCTCCGCTCACCCTGATTGGCTGCAGCTGGACCAACGTGCGCTCCTTATTGGTTGCAGTGATTGTGACGTACACAGCTGCTGATTGGCTGAAATCCCTTTAACCCATACTAATGACAATGATGATTGTGATCCTTAAAATACTTCAGGGATCATTTCACGTATTATTTATGAACCTTTCAAGAGTTTTGGTTGAATCTATACTCCCTCTTTACATAGATCTATGTTTACCCTCTGTGAAATAAACAAAAACATTCAACCAATTAAAAGATAATCTCATGCATTTGGAATTTAATTTAATTTTGCTTGTACGATTTTTTGCAAAAATCCTTCCCTCACTGATTGATTCATCCAGATACATTTAAAAAGGGCATGCATTGTTTTTCGGAGGTCTGTCAGGTGTCATAATGGACTTGCAGGAAGTGGTGTTCTAAAAGATATCCTGTGTGTCTTTGGATTAGTGCAGGTAGAACCCAGCACGGGTTCTATCTGTCTTCACCCTCAGCCGAGAGTCTTGAGCTTAATAAAGTAGTTGAGAAGATGAATAAACAAACTGCAGCTGTCTTGCCGGCCGTCGGGGCAGGGATTTCAAGCGGAAACACAAAACGACCATATCTCACCATTTTTCTCTGCAGAGAACGACCAACTATTACGAGCGGGCCAACTGTATAGTTTTCAGTATCCGCGGGTGGAGAGCTTCGATTCCACAATGTGGCCACCAGTCTGTAGACTTTCACTGGCTTCACGTTTAAAAGAATACGTCTGTGTTAAATGCAGTTCATGAGTCTCCATCTCCCTTTAGTCTGCGCCGATCTCTTTCACCCGGGTCCTGAGAACCACGGCACAACGAGGGTCTCCTTTTTTTTCTTAGAGCCGACGACGTTTCAAAGCAGACGTAGAAGAACAGCTTCCATGAAGACTTGTAGAACCATTTTACTCGTAAATGACGGCATAGCCGAGAGGTACAGTGTGACCTTCAATCTTTTAATCCCACCAGCAGTATTACAGAACATCGAGGAAGCAGATTTACTCACATTAAAACTTCATTTTTTAATTTTTTTTAAATTTTCAAGTTGAAAGTTCAGTCTGAAGCGGAACCGAGTCGTTGTCAGACGTTGCACCCGATTTGATCACGACGGTGAAGAAAAAGACTGTGGATGGAGGGAGGGAGGACTCGGTCCAGATGCTGGCTCCAGTTCATAGGCGGTCCGTAGACCTTCTGCAGACCGTTTGGAAGACGTCAGTTCCCGTTGTGGTGCGTCTGGAGATATTCGTTGTGCAGCTTCTCCTGCGCCTCGTACAGCTTCCGCAGCTTCTTGGCTTGTCCCTTGCTGACCTCCTTCCCTTCGGCATCGTGAGTGGGGAAACCCTGCGGGGGAGGGAGGGCGGGGGGGCAGAGAGAGACCTGTTCAGATCCAGGGTCACACAAGTTTATCTGGGGGGGGGGGGGGGGGGGGTAATCTGTGAAGTTTACCGTCTCGTCAAAGGTGGAATATTTGTCGGTCTCTTTGCGGAACATCTCAGAAGGAGGGATCTTCATCTTGGCCAGTTTGGCCATCTGGAAGAGAGGAAGAGAGGAAAAGAGAGGAAGAGAGGAAAAGAGAGGAAGAGTGAGAGCGAGTCGGAGTGACCGCGACTTTCCCCCCTGGATGCAAGACCAGTCTGACCTCCTGCTCCTGCTTCTTCCTCGCAGCTTCCTCCTTCTTCCTCTTCTTCTCCTCCTCCATCTGGAGGGCGGCAACACAGACCGTCGTCATGGAAACGACGAAGACACCAACTCCCATTAAAAAAAACACGCTGCGTCGATAAATCTCTGCCGATTTTAACTCGGTCGTACAGCCATGTTAAAGCGCCAGATGGAAAAACGTACGGTGGCCCTGAAGGGCAAACCACAACAACAAATCACTAAACACAACAACAAATGAAAAAAACACAACACAAATGAAAAAAACACAACTGCAAATTGAAAAACATTCATTTGTGTTGCGTTTTTCAATTTGCAGTTGTGTTTTGGAATTTGTGTGTTTTTTCATTTGTGTTGTTTTTGAATTTGCAGTTGTGTTTTTCAATTTGTTGTTGTGTTTTTGAATTTGCAGTTGTTTTTGAATTTGTTGTTGTGTTTTATGATTTGCTGTTGTGTTTTTCAATTTGCAGTTGTGTTTTTCAATTTGCAGTTGTGTTTTTTCATTTGTTGTTGTGTTTTTCAATTTGCAGTTGTGTTTTTGAATTTGCAGTTGTGTTTTTGAATTTGCAGTTGTGTTTTTGAATTTGTGTTTTTCCATTTGTGTTGTTTTTCAATTTGCAGTTGTGTTTTTTCATTTGCAGTTGTGTTTTTTTCATTTGTGTTGTGTTTAGTCATTTGTTGTTGTTGCACTTCAGGGCCACCACCGTGAAAATGGGAGTTCAATAACCGACCGAGATCTTTTCTGTGAGTTTCAGTGGAAAATGAAGGTAAACAAGTGGAGGAAGGCGACGTTCTCACCTTCTTCTTCTCTTCCCTCTCCTTCAGTAAAGTCTCTTTATCCACCAGCTTCACCACCGTGGGCAGACCTGGAAATCCCAACAAACCATCAGCGCTTGTCTGGACGTGATCGACGGATAATCTCAACCCAGTTTTTTAATCCAGAATTCAAATGGAATATTTTTCCACTTTCAATTTGAACGGTATAGCACCGATAATCCCGAGACAATTAGATGAAACTTTCAGTGGAATAAACCAAAGTGTAAAACCTTTAATGCCCAAAAATCACTAACATTTTACACTAAATAATAAAAACATGTTAAAATAATTTCTGTCAGCAACAATTTAAATATTTTTTCTATACTTTTTTTGATACTATTTTTGGAGATTTTTCCTTTTATTTAAATGGATTTTCTTACTTTAGCTATTTTAGTTTAACAATTAATAGTCTATATATTGCAAATGTTTCTAGTTCATATATTCTGTTTAAAGCTGCTCAGAGTTTCTTATTAAGCCAAGACATAAAAAAAAAAAATTCCTTTTCTTTTTCTCAATCTGTCCCATTTTTTTCACATTTATTTATCTGTTTTCCGTAAATCTGTACAATTGTAATCATTTATTTCATAAATTTTCCCTGTATAATTTACTATTTCTTGTAGTTTTAAGTTATTCTCTCTTTGTATCTGGGTTCCAGCTTTTCCTACAAATGAAACAGTTTCGGGGACTAAACACCGACCCGAGGCTAAAGAGAATCCAGATTACAGAGTTATTCCACACAGATTACAAGTGTTTATTGACCTTCGTGGTCCTCCAGCCGCACGCCGAGTTCAGGCAGCGTCTCGTCTCGGACCACGTCGCAGAGCTGCAGCAGCTCCGTCACTGAGGAGGACAGATTACGCAATATCAAGTAATCTGTAATCTGAGTGGATTTCTATGCGTGAGAGAGAGGGAGGGAGGGAGGGAGGGAGGGAGGGAGGGAGTGGGCGTCACCTTTCTTCTCTCGGGCGATCCTCCGAACGCTTTCTCTGAAATCTGACAGTACGGCGAGGTACGGCATCACCGCGCTCTCCAGCTGAGGACCAACATGAAGACATGCTTTACAACAGAGTTTACTGTAAACAACAACATAATGCTGATACAGGCTAATGCTGCTTGACTGCTCCCGACAGAAAAAAAAAAAAAAAAAACTACTCATATGAAAGTAATCTATTAGTAGTGATGGGAGCATCACAGAAACAAGGTTGTGTAAAACTCACGTCCACACTCTGACTTTGTCCCACGGGGAAACCGAGGCACTCGGATCCTTCGATCGCGCCAAAGATCTTAAAAAAAAAAAAAAAAGAATAAGTCATAAGAGCACGATAAAAACAGACTGAAAACTTCATGCGAAGAGAAACTTTCTGTGGTTTTGTAGCTGCTTTTCATCATTCTGACCTCTCAACGTCTCTTCGGTTAGTTTTTTTTGGTCATTTTGTATTTAGAATTGTATTTTTGGTCTCATAAATGTGTCTATAAAGTCACTTTCTGTATCCCAGTGATCATTTCTCATCTGTCTTGTATTAACCGAGAATGTCTTGTGCATTTATGGTCATTATTTGTCTCTTTGTAGTGTTTATTTTTAATCACATATATAAAATGTTTGCATTTAATGAGGCCGCTTATGCATAGTTTGTGTCCATCTAATAAACTCTGTCAAATTGCTTTCTTTGACATGTTTCCAGTGTGTTTCTGCTCAGTCTCTGTCTAATGTTGATGGGTAATTCAGCTTTGTGGCATTGTGTGTTATCTTGGTCACGATTAATGATTCTGGAGTCATTTTAACAAGCAGAAACTAATTTCTTCCTCTGATGGAACAAAGTTTGACCAGTGCTGCCACCCAGTGGCTGCTGTCAGCTCTGCGTTCACTCTCGGATTACCTTGTGGTTGTTTTGAGTCTCACTCTACTCATGTTTTTTGAGCCTTGCAGTAGTTCCTGGTGTGTGTGTGTGTGTGTGTGTGTCCGGGAGGTGCGGACCTTGAGCATGTTGGTGAGGTACGACGCCACGCTCTCCACCAGCAGCCGGTTGGGCCGCAGCTTCTCGCTCTTCCTGCCGGCGATGTAACTGTTGCTGTGGCTCACCAGCAGCCTCATCTCCTCCATGGCCGTGCGGGTGTCCACGTTGTCGCACAGCGCTTCGTGGATGGCGCACTTCCTGTCGTAGAAACTACACACACACACACACACACACACACACACACACACACACACACACACACACACACACACACACACACACACACACACACACACACACACACACACACACACACACACACACACACACACACACACACACACACACACACACACACACACGCACAAAACATAAGTTTGATCTGAACAACTGTCCATCACAAGGTCCCGTTTCAATAACAACGGTCCGTGAGAAAACCTGAGGTTTTTGCGTTTTTTTGCGTCAACAAAGTTTTTAAAACAACGTCTGTTTGTAGTTCGCTGGTTGGGCCACTAGTTGACGCCAATGGATGTCGGGGGTGAAGGTCATGCTTTTGTCCGCGTGTATTTAATCATCGGTTTGTATGTATTATTTTTTTTTTACCAACTTTTCGCATTCGAGGACATTTTCGTACGTCTGCACGAGAACAAGAACTTAAAACCTCCTGAATATTAATTTTTTTTTTAAACGCTTCATATGTGAAAACCTAAAAGTGAAGGAGAGCGATCGGACGGGTTTCCCAGGATTCCCTCACCTGTTGTTGAGCTCCACCTCGGCCGCCTCCCACTTCTCAAACTGACCCGTGAGGTCTGTGGGAGCTCGCAGCAGATCCTTCACGTTCAGGAAAAACTCCTGTTCCGAGACAGAGAAAGACAGGAATATAAAAAAATCAGCTCATCGATGGCTCAGATGTCAAACTTATCGACTGAGACCTTTAATATTGATACCCTTTTTTGATCGTACAGATTTAAACAAGGCCCCGTTACACATAAAAAAGGCAAAAAAAATGTTTGTGTTTTGGGGGTCCGTTTCCACGACAAGTTATCGAAAACGCAACTTTAAAAAAAAAAAATGCTTCCCAAGGCAGAACGTCTAGAAAACGCCTCAACTCCCGTCTCCGTGGAAACGAATGAGAACGCAACGTTTCTCAGCACTGCTACTGCACATGCTCACCACGGCTCTCGTCTGTCCAGATGGAAATATTTTTAAAACGTCTCAACGTGAGACTTTTTAGTTGAGAGCCGAACATCCTGAACAAAAGCACGAATACATTTGCTCACGTTTGCTGTAACAACAGAACTAAAAAAAGTGGATGGAGGGAGTTGTTTTTGACCCACGTTCATGAACCTCTCGTACTGCACGGCCGACTCCATGGTGTTGGAGGAGTAGTCCAGGGTGTCTTTCCAGGAATGCATGAGGAAGGCCAGGCGGAGCTGGCGGGCTGCGGGGGGGGGGGGGGGGGGCGGCTGGTTAGTTGCGGGTTTTCACGTCAAGTTCGGAGCTTCGCGGGAGTTAAGACGCGAGGCGAGTCACCTGTGTTCTTGGACAAGGCGTCTTTAATGGTGATGAAGTTCTTCAGAGACTTGGACATCTTGCAGCCGGCGATTGTCAAATGTCCCGTGTGCAGGAAGTAACGCACCCAGTAGTCGTTTTGGAAGAAGGCCTATGGGGAGAAACCGTCAGTTTTTTGTTATTTTTTAACACGATTCAAGTGAACCAAAAGCGTGAACGTTTGTTCGCCTCACCTCGGACTGAGCCAACTCGTTATCGTGATGCGGGAACCGGAGGTCGAAGCCTCCGCCGTGGATGTCCATGGACTCCCCGAGGATGGAGCCGGCCATGGCGGAGCACTCGATGTGCCAGCCGGGGCGTCCCTGAGACACACGTCCAATGAGTCAAAGCTCTTCTGGAGATGCGAGGAGGAGGAGGAGGAGGAGGAGGAGGAAGGGGGTGGGTATGCATGCTCACCTTCCCCCACGGCGAGTCCCACGACGGCTCCCCGGGCTTGGAGGCTTTCCACAGGGCGAAGTCGTTCTGGGACTTTTTCTCACTCAGTCTGTCCGCAGAGATGCTCAGGTCACCTTGGGGGGGGGACGAGTCAGAAGAAGTGTCACTGGGTGACTCCTCTTAAAAGCACTTTTTAAAGTCCTAGTGAAATGGAAATTCGACCTCTAAAACACTCTGGCTGTCGCTTCTAGGATAATTTTTTATTCTAACTGGCCGATGGGTAAAATGTTAAAACACGGCAATCTACGAGAAAATAGCCAATATTTTCGCTGCTGGGCGGAGCTTCTGACAATAATAGAGTGATGTCACGAGTTGTGCACACGCCCAAGTTGTGTTTACATTATGGAGGATCAGAGTTTTGACGACGAAGAGGCTGAATTTAACGATATTTCATCATCATCATCATCATCATCATTTCAAACCCAGTGATTGATGAAGAAGACATAGAATGTGTCGTTCTGCCATCGGTGACCCCGTCTGGAACATGTTTGAGGAAGCAGAAGACGATTCGTCCTCCATTCGTCCTCGTCTCCTCGCCTCAGCAGCCGCCAGTTTTCACCTTTGAGGCTTTGAGGCTCCTGACTTTTGGCAGAACGACCGGCTTCCTGGATCATGTCGAAGCGCTTTTCCGACTGTGGAATCACCGAAGATGAGTCCAGGTATTACTTGATCGTCTACTAGCCGCCCGAGCTAGCGGCTCCCGCTAGCCGCCTGAGTTAGCAGCTCCTGCCGCCTGTGCTCCTTTTCTCCTCTCTCGGTCTCTTCCAGGCTCAATCTTTCGTCAAGGCTCATAAAACGCCGACTATAACTTCAAAACACTGTAAAAACTTGGATAATTAAGAGGGAAACAAGCCAATATAAACACAACAGATCGAGATCTGCACAACTCTTGACGTCACGCTCACGAAGAAGGATTCCCCCGACTTCCTCAGCTGGAGATTCAAAATTCAAATAACTTTGTTATGCGACAACAGTGGTGGGGCAGAGTCGGAGGAACCTTATAAGTAGTACCACAACTATCGTTTTTTGCAAAGTAGTGTTTTACATTTCACTAGGCCTTTAAATCTCCGCGTCGTGGAAACGACAGAACAGAGGAGTGTGAATGTGAATCTTGCCACAGCAGAGTGATTCTGCACCTTCTCCTTCCTGCAGAGCTTTCTGGTCCCCGACGGCTTCCGGAACCAGCTTGGCGTAGGAATGCTGCGGACTGGAATCGAACCGGGAGGTGTCGAAGTAAACCGAGCCGTTTGACTCGTACCTGAAAGAAAGCGAGCGAGCGAGACAGAGAGGGAGAGAGAGAGACGTTAGACCGACAGAAGCAGAGCTCTACTTTCAGAGGACCGCTTCCTCACCCGTAACCGTTGGAGATGATTTTCCTGACGAAGTCCACGATCTCTGGGACGTACTCGCTGACCCGGGTCAGGACGTCGGGGGGAAGAACCTGAGGGGGGGAACCACAGACGGAACTGAGGCCACAGTCTGGGGAACAAGGCGTGCAACTCCAACATCTCTACCAGACGCACAACTGAGTGACGAGTAGAAATAGCGAGAAGTAACCGAGCTCCTGCTAGCTTTAGCATTAAGCTTTCAGCTCAATGGCTCAACTTTCACTCGAATGTTTTCCTGTGAAGGATAATCAGTCCTGAATTAACTCTAATTAGCATTAGCCTGAATAAATATATTATCTTCCTCTTCTACGAGGCGGATTACAGAGCATCTTCCTCCATTTAGCTGACGGTTGAGCCTCACCGTACTGACACTACAATTTATACTCTTATCTCAGTGTTTTTCAACCACTGCGCCGCGGCACACTGGTGTTCCGCGAGATATAGCCATGCTTGCCGTGGCAAATTATCCAATTTCACATTTTTTTCTAAAAAACATTTGCTCTCACAGTGTGTTGCAGAGTAATCCTGTATAAATACTCTTCGCCAATAGATGGCAGCACAGAACTTTGCCGGTGAAATGGAAACTGACAGACGTCACTCTGGTTAATCACCACCACCTGCGGGTTAAGGCTGCTACCATCTTGTATCAAAGTAATGGAGTAATGGACAGTGATGGAGAAGTTTTTGAAAAGGAAGAATGTGAACCAGGATATCGGCTCTTCATCCATCAGGTCCAGGTTTCACACTGAGTGAGTCACTATTAAAAAAAGAAATTGGGAAATACTTTTTTTCTATATTTATTTGATTCCTGTTGATAAAACTTTGATGAGAATTACTTTATATTGTTAATAGAGGCTACAGAGTTTCAAATTTTAACATTTTTGGGTGGTGGTGTGCCTCCAGATTTTTCCAAAGACAAAAGTGTGCCTTGGCTCAAAAAAGGTTGAAAAACACTGTCTGATCTGATGCCGCTGGTTACTTTCTACACAGTCACTAATAAAGTAATTGCATTACATTTTGAAGGATCAACCAGTTTGTCGTAAAACAAACATTCCCGATACGTGTTCTTCTATTGTATTCAGTTACTCTCAACCGACGAGTAACTCATACGGGACGAAAGGCTGCTGTTTGAATGTTTCATCGTACGTTGAGCGCCTCCATGTCCCGGTGGTACTCTCCCTCCCAGTACTTAGGCAGAGTGGAGAAGATGGAGTTCTCCGTGACCTGGCTGCCGAACTGTTGGTCCAACCAATCGGCAAGCAGGTCCTTCGAGCTGTCCAGCAACACCTGAGGATCAGGTAGGAAAAACACATTTATAAAAAAATTAATAAATCGACAACATGCATAAAATTAATTCTACAAAATGCGTTTCGATGCAATAAGAACTGCTTTTCAGTCCTGAAGTGCATTAAGCCTAAACTGAGAGCAACGAGAACTCTGCTTTGTTTCAGAAATTCCCTCCGGGTTCTGTGATCACAGCGACCCGGAGCCGGATCGGACCTGGGCCAGAGGCTGGACCTCGTCCTCGGCGGCCTGCCGGCTCATGGCGGCCTGCAGCGGCTGCAGGGCGGCGGAGACGGCGGCGTCCAGCCTGTCCAACATCTGCTTCTTGTCGGGGTCTGTGGTGGACGACAGGACGGCCTGGAAGGGCTGGAAACACAAGGAGGGTAATCAATTACAATCAATTACAATCGACTACAATCGATCAATCGGCAAAACAACAGAAAGACTCAGGATTTCAGTTTTGTCGGTCATGAATTCAATAAAAAAACTTCTATATCTGAGGATATTTTACGATTATTTTATTAATCATGTTTATTAAAAAAAATGTATTTGATTAATCGATAAAATTAAAAACGGAAATATATTTATTTAAAATAAATAAATAATTCTTGTTTTCATTTGTGACCTGTGAAAAATGTAATTAAAATTGAATTAATTCTTTTGAAAAAAGTATTTATTCATTTTTATGTTTATTTAGTGTCTGAATGTTTAAAAAAAGAAAGAAGAAAAAAAGCACATCTTTGTTTTGCCATTTTAAACAAACAAACAAACACCTTTTTCTAACCTATCGATGAAATTGGACCTCAGCAGCAGTTTTTCATGGCTAATACCGTGTGTGTGTGCGTGTGCGTGTGCGTGTGCGCGCGTGTGTGTGTGTGTGTCAGACCTCTCTGGCTGTGAGGACGTCCTTCAGGATCTGAGCTGCTTGTGGTTTCTTCTCCTTGTATTGGTCCAGCAGGAAGTTCTGACGAGCTCGTTTGATAATCTGAAACAAACAAAACGTCACGTCTTTAACCGTTTCCTCGCGTCGTGTCGCCGCAGCGTGAATCCAACGGGGGAAACTCGTTCTCGCTCGCCTTGTCGTCGATGTCCGTGATGTTCATGCAGTACAGGACGTCGTACTTGAAGTAATCCCTCAGTATCCGCCGCAGGATGTCAAAGGAGATGTAGGATCTGGAAAGAGACACGGGAGCGGGGGTGAAGCCTGAACTCTGAACTCTCCGTCTGGAGACGTGTCGAGCGTTGGGCTACCTGGCGTGTCCCATGTGCGAAGCGTCGTACACCGTCGGCCCGCAGCAGTACCACGTCACTTTGTTCCCCTTCTGAGGAACGAACGGCTCCTGGAACACAAACACACCTTCATCTAATCCAAATCCCAATACCGGCATGCCAGAAAACAGATGTGTAAAGGTCCTGGAAGGAAGATCCTCTACAATCTGGATGTTATCTGATTGAGTAATCTAAGAATGCTCATGAGAATCAAACTGTTATAGCCACAAGCTAATGCTACGTCCAGTGGGACATGTTCAGTAGGAGTTAGTTAGTTAGTTAGCTCTGGATTAACGGGGCTCCCCCCACCCCGGACTGAACAGAAGAGGGGTGTGTGAGTGTGGAGCTGAACCGGTTTCGGACCTTGGTTCTGGTCAGGCTGTTGTAGAGGCGGAGCTGGGGGACGGGGGTTCCTGCTGGAGGAGACCAGGGCGGCTGGACCCGCTTCCCCTTCACTGGAATACAACGAGAAACAGCAAGACTCATGGGACTGACGACCTTCAGGGGTTAATGAGGGATCAACGTCCAATCGGGTGATTATTTATGGGTTAATGAGTAACGTGGAAGGAAGTCCGACGTGCTTTCATACTCTTTGAATGACGCAACAGTACAGACACACCAAGATGCAACACTTTCATTCTTTTCATGTCAAAACCAGTTTTTAAGTCCACAACAAATGTTTCCTCCAGAGTTCCTTCTCCAGATTAAGTCACAATGAACCACAGATCAAACTTAAGAATAAAAAAAATACAGTATATCAAAGGTTCCTAAGCTTTTTCCGATAGACGACACCAGATCAACTCTGTGGAGCATCTCTGATCTCTGATTGGCTAAAACTCTGGAGGACACGCCCACTCTGACCCACACTGGTCCGTCTCCCCGGGGTGAAAACCATCTAACACACCTATTTACCAATCATCTCTAAACCAGGAAGATGCTCTAAAATGTTGCTCCCATTTCCCTGAACCGACACACTCAGACAAAGCATGCTGTAGGTGTGACTCTGGGTTTAAACTCCAATTAAACCCGATTTAGAGTCCAATTAAAGTTGGTCTTTCCACAATCAGATTATATTTTTTGCATCGTTTCGGGGGTTACGGCACAGAGCTCAGTTCCTCGTCCGCCTGACAAGAGTTTAAAGTCCGTGGATCTCGTGAAGGTTCGAGGAGTTCTGAGACGAAAACATGCCGAATCCCTACCGTCGTCTCAGTTTGCCCCTTTTTCACCGACATGCATGTGCAAAATTCACATCCACCAATCAGCCATAACATTATAACCACAGGTCGAAGCTCCTCTGACTCCTTCGGGCATCTCAAAGATGTCTTTTTTTCTGCTATCCTGCAAGTCCTGGAGGACTTTATCCCTCTCTGAACCGCTTTTGAACGGACGCGATCGTGATGGGTCGGACACGGAGACTGTCTCCGCGTTTACGACAGTTGGCCGTCTCCGTGTCTTCAGTGAGTCGTGTGTGTGTGAATGTGTGTCGGTTCAACAGACTCCCGAAGAGCCGCAAACGCAGCAACGCAACACTGTCAGTGCAGCCTGTAAGCCTGTCGTGTGCATTATTACGTCGTATTGGTACGTCAACGTGGCGTCGGCATTTTTCACCGTTTCTGAAAGGGCAAACTTGATAATAATAAATGTTCAGCTGGTGTGCTAAGAGGGGGGGGAAACAATCTTGCAGTTTCACCACATCCAACCTACATGTTGGCCTTTCTTTAGCTGAGATATAAATTATCGGTACAAACATCGGTGAGAAGCAGAAAGTCATCGGCATCGAGCCAGATTTTGTCCTGAACTCGCTATTTGAATTTGATTTCCTTTAAATCAGGAGTGTCAAACTGATTTCAGTTGAGGGGCCACATCCAACCTGATCTGACCTCTGGAGGCCCAACAAGTCAAACAGAACATATTAAACTGCAGATATGCGAAATGCAAAGTCTTTCCTTTGGTTGATTCTTTTGTCACTGCAAGAATTTGCCAGATTATTCTGAAATATACATATTAAAGGAAGTTAGATATTATTATATTTGTAAAAAAAAAAAAAAAAAAACAACCCTCAGTCATCTGTATCTGGATATCGTATTCGGGATTACAACAATTTGTCATCATCTGGAAATTGTTTTGAGTTTACGTGTCTAAAGTATCATTTCACATAAGTTGGACTCATTGTTTTATTGTGAAAGGCGTTGCGTCATGTGACCTCCACAGATGCATTAATATCGGGAGTCAAATTCTGACCAAGGGCGCTTTTGAATGTCATTTTTGCCAATCTAGTGTTTTTAGATCAGCCTCTGTCAGGTTTGATATTTATACTTAAAAAAAAAAAAAATCACATGGCGGCCGGGATAGATTGTCCGGCGGGCTGGTTCTGGCCCCCGGGCCGCGTGTTTGACACCCCTGCTTGAAATGATTAAAAAAATGAATACTTTTCATATGAAAGGGCATCATTAAGAAAAAAAAAAAAGATATTTGTGGGTTACCACGGAGCCGACCAATCAGACGCCCCCAGTCACAGTGTTATGGCTGACGGTGCGTTCCCGCAGCAGCTGTCGTCGTGCCGTTTGAACTCTGATAAGCCGACAGCCGGGACTCGGAGCTCACGTCTCCTGCCGTCTACTCACTGCTGCCGTCCGGCTGGAGGTCCGGCTGCAGGGCGGCTATGTGCCTGAACCAGCGCAGAGCGTGGACGTGCAGCGGGTCGGGGGGCCGGCCCAGGAGCCGAAAGGCTTCCATGTCGGCCTGCGAGGGGCCGAACCCGGCCAGGTAGCTGCGAGAGCTGAGGTAGTCATTCAGGGCCGCGGCCAGCGCGGCCTCCTCGGCCATCTGCAGCAAGAAGCCAAACTCAAAGGCTGCAGAGACAAAGAGGGCACACGGTGGTTACCCGAGAAGACGCCGTTCCCCCAGCCGCACGCCGCCTGCTCACAGCACGCCGCTAAAACCACACCACCACCCCGCAAAACCCAACAAAAAAAAGCCTCCACGCACTACTGAAGACACACGCACACAAGCGATATCAGGACACGTTCACACCGCAACGTTTTCAAGTGAAAACGGCAAAACTCCTGGGGAGTATTGGGTCCGATACTGGTTGGAGTAAAACAACCGGGTGAGTATTAAGTGACGTCAATCCTTCGCCAACGTCGCCCATGAGAGAGTACGAGCAATATCTGCAGTTTGGAGGTTTTATTTTTTTTATTAATGACAATAACAAAAGATAAACTGAAAATTATGTTCTGACTAAATATCAAGTACAACACCGGCGACTCAATTTCCAGAGACGTTCTGGGCTCTCACACCAGCAACGTGATCAAAGTGACTGATACGTCCATTAACAGCGAGTAATTTAAGAAGTACTCGCATCAGTACTCAGGTATCACTACGTAGCTAAAGGTGAGTACCCGTCCTTGAAAAACCGTGGCATGGCTGCACCCCCCCAGTTTAAATGTTGGTTTATATGTCAACACAATTCAGTCACTGAGAATTGAGAAACTCACGAGTTCAAAGAAAATGTCTCTGCTCATGTGTGAGTAGATGAAGAATAACGACGGAGAATTCAAGGTGATGCTTCGACTTTAACAAGTCAGCGTTTCCTACCGTTTACCATCAGCGTTTCTTCATGCGGACAGACACTGGTAGTTTTTTTTTACATACGATTATTCAGTGTGTGTGTGACAACTTCGCTGAAATGGGGAAAATGTAAACAACAATGCCGTTTTCAATTGACGGTTGGCGTGTAAACAGGTGACTGATGTAATAATAAAGTCGTACAAACAGCACAAAAAACAAATACAACAATAAAATGCACACGAAAAAAAAAAAAAGAAGAAGATCTGAATCATTAATAACAATTATTGTATTATTTTCCAGATCTTTGGGTTGTTTTACAGATGGACAGTGTGGAGGTTTGACAAAAAAAAAAATTGTGTGTCTCAAAGTCCAAGATTATCCTAAAAAGTCTTGAAAGTTGTTGATTTATTTACACTTTATAAACTGCTTCAAAACATTAGTTCAGCTTCGAATTAAAAAAAAAAGTGTTAACTTCTGATTCGGAAAAAAGCATTTAAGTCACAAGATCCTTTTAATACTTAGAATACAGTGGATTTCACATCTGGTGTTCCACAGGGATGTATCCTAGGATTCATAAATTGTTGTTATTTACATCAATAAATCAGATCACAACTAACAATTTGTTATTATTGATTAAGCAGCATGTTTAAATGGGTTGGTAGGTTTAGAAAAAAAAAGGTGTGACTGACACATCATCATAAAGGTCTGAGGTAAACAAAGAGGTAAACAAGCTAATTAAATCCCAGACTTTCAGGTTACACTTGTCAAAGCGAGAAAGCTCAAGTATATTTAACTTGCTCAACAGCACAGCTGTGGGGGAGAAAGTAAGAAAAAACACCAAAAAGACACGGGAGGAGAAAAGAAAGTAGAAGTAATAATATAATATATACACATGCTATTAGAGCTTAAAGTGATGCATTTTAATACCAAATCTGTCCAGACGGATTTTATATTCATGACACAAAAGAGCCTAAAAGACAAGCTTTACATACGACGTGTTGTTCATACAAATGGGACCAAATGAAAGTTGGTGTCGCATTTTAAAAGGCTGTCAGGTTTAAAATATTGAAGTTAAATGAGCTCATTCTGATTTAGACGTGCAGGGTTTTAAATGACAGGGTAGCTTCATAAATATTGAGTCAATTTAGATTTAAATGTGAAGTTTCTTGCTGACATATGTTCAACCGACAAGTCAGAATTTTAAATAGTCAATAAATCAGTTAATTTAGATAAAAACATTTTGGCTTTTACCTGAGAAGACCTGAAGTGACAGGTTAGCTTCGGCTAAGCTGCTCACGGCTGTATTACGTGCTAACAATGCTAACGTTAGCCTCCTGTCAGCCCAGTACGAGCCGGACAAAATCCTCGGACACGGTACCTTTTATCATTTTTTTAATTAAGGACCCTGTGCAGGGAAAGGTGATTAAAATCCGTACCTGTGTCTCCGGAGGTAGACATTTCCCGGCTGGATGGTTTTTGGATGCTGATGCAACAGTAACGTGTCCGGAAGGAGGAGGCTAGCAGCCGGAACTGAAGATCTGCAGCCCGGTGGCAAAGGGGGGCGGTAATCGTAGCCGGACCCAGACCCCGGGAGCAAGAGGAGGCAGTGGGGGCGGTAAACAGCACCGGACCACGCTGCGAGTTAAAACCGGAAGAAATAAAAAACGGTTTTAGGTGCACTGTGGGGTTTCTGTGCAGACATGGACCACCTGAAAGAGTACGTGGACAGAGCGGGCCGAGTTTACGAGCGTTACAGGGACTATGTGAGGAGGAATCCGTCCTCCGCGGCGCAGCTGGAGAGCACCGTCAGAACCCTGTCATATCTACTAGCAGGTAAACAACCCTGTAACTAACCACAACTACCTGTAACTACCATCCAACTACCTGTAACTACCATCCAACTACCTGTAACTACCTGCTGGAGGGGAGCAGAAATAAATGATACTGTTCACATAAATCATCATGCTTGGACATGGCTTGTGACGTCCCACGGGGTACATTATAGAAATCAAAACAATGACATACATGAGGTTTCAAAACTACTTTTATTTTTACTACTCATACTTTCTGCTCAGGTGAGAATTTTCGGCAGCTGAACTGCAAATTAAAACGTCAGACGTTCCACATAAAACATCAAATCGTTCAGCAGGTTGAAGGTTTCTGGTGGTTTGAATAAACACATCTAACTGTAGAGTATTTTCTTTTCCTTGTTTAAATCATAGTTTTATTTGGTAATGTACATTTTACTATATTGTAAAATGCTTTCATGGGGGATTAAAAAAAAAAATTGTAATGGAGTAATATGTATAGTATTATAGTTTTTAATCAAAAAATAAATTTTAAGTGGATTTAGTTAAAAAATAAAAAAGCAACTCCAAATGTTTTCTTCTTTCAGGTCGGTTTGCAGATTCACACGAACTCTCTGAACTCGGTGAGTAAAACGTTCATTCAAGACGCTCATAATCTCATGAAATATCTTTTTCATTCATTAATATGTTGATTGCTATTTTTGTTGTTGAATAAAAGTGTTTGAAGTTGTGCTGTTTTTGCTTTGTCCTTTTTTTTAAAATGTTTTTATGTGACTGTCACTTTGTTAGTGTCTCATCTGATCCTCACGCAAGAAGAAAGACTGAAGATATTTAATTTATTGACACTGAACCAGTAAAATAATCTATAAAGCACAGTTTGTTTTGTCGGTTCTGGTAAAAAGCGGAGTCGGCAGCTTTAGTCCTGCTGCTGTTAGGATACTTTCTGGAGTTTAATTTCTTTATTTTCTTTTTTTTAATCTTCAGTGTACTCTGCATCCAACCTGCTGGTGCTGTTTAACGACAGCATTCTTCGCAAAGGACTCCGATGTTCCCTACCGGAGGTGAGCGGCAGGCGGACAATAAGAACAACGTTTGCCTCCAGAGCGTTGTTTTGAGACGTCGTTTTTAAAATGTTGTAAATGTGAAACGTTTCTGAAATGAAAAATGCCAAAATGATGCGTTTTCATTTCGTGTCTTATGTTTACTTTAATGGTACGGTGCATACTAATGAACACGCCGTCTCTTCACGAGGTCACCATAAAATACGCCGGATTTAGCACAAGGCTGATTTCCCATCCGTCGTCCCGCGTGAAACGTCATCGTGTAAACGGGTTCCCGAAAGTCAGATTTTCGCTCTGTGGTTTTCCGAGCGTTGGTATGGTGCTCGTGATGATTGCGCTAATGCTAATGCTAATGTTACAGTAAACAGGAAAGAGGGAGCTAACCATTTCAAACAACCTACTATAAAGTTAACTGTGACCCCCTGCTGTGATCCCCCCCCCCCCCCCCGGTCAGTCGCTGTCCCAGCAGAAGCTGCTCACCTGGCTCTCCGTCCTGGAGTACGTGGAAGTCTTCCTGGAGGTCGGCGCCTGCCGGCTGTGGGGGGAAGCAGGCCGCTGGGTGGTCATCACACTCATCCACATCATCAAGTATGTACACACACACACACACACACACACACACACTCAAACGCACGCTCTCGGACTGAACCCTCCATCGTCCAGGGCGGTGTTCCGGCTCGTTCTTCTTCTGTGGTACCGCCGCGGGATCCAGACCAGTCCTCCCATCGTGCCTCTGGACCGAGAAGCGCAGTGCGTGTCTGAAGGTGTGTGTTTCACTGTGTGTATTGTGGGGGAGGGGGTGGAGTTGGGGGGTGGGCTTCACACTCCCACTGACTCCTCTCTCTGTCCACCACAGAACAAGCAGCCGGCCAGGAGGACGAGGAGGACTGCTTCGTGGGTCAGAGGTCAGGCCGGGTGGTCCGGGTGCTGGGCCAAGGTAAGACCTGGTCCCTTGGGGTCAGTCTCAGGGGTCCCGGGGGGTGGGGGGGGGGGGGACCTGTGTCTCCACTCGAGGTGAAAAGCCCTCCTCGTGTGTCCACCGAGTCCTCATTTCGCCGGTGTGTCCTCCGCAGGTTCGTCCCTGCAGGCCCGTCTGTGGGGAGCTGCTCCTCCTCCTCAGAGGAGCAGGAGGAGGAGGAGGAGGAGCGCTGAGGAGGAGATGAACGTCAAGCCCACGCCGCTCGGTCTGCAGGAGACGCTTGCAGAGTCGGTCTACATCAGCCGTCCACTGGTCCACCGTATCCTCCCGTCGCCGTGACAATGGGACACAAGGCTGTGTGTGTGTGTGTATGTGTGTGTGTGTTTTCCTTACATGTTCACTTCCGACCTGCAGTGCTCTGTCTCGGTCTCTGTGGGAAACAGTCGTGGAAACCCTGGCTCGTCTCCGGAGTCCTGGAACTGTCCAGGTGAGGTCCACAAGATCATGACGACCAGGAGACGAGGAGACGAGGAGACGACGCCTCCTCGCCACCAAACTCTAAAATATTATCGTACGCGACAAAGAGAGTCTTACTCTGAAGGAACGTCTTTCTCTGACGTTCTGAGACTTTTTGCAGATGTGCAGACACAGCAGCGATGTCTCACTCTGTCTGTCTCCTGCAGCAGCGATGTCTCACTCTGTCCGTCTCTTGCAGCAGGGATGTCTCACTCTGTCTGTCTCCTGCAGCAGCGATGTCTCGCTCTGTCCGTCTCCTGCAGCAGCGATGTCTCACTCTGTCTCCTGCAGCAGCAATGTCTCACTCTGTCTGTCTCTTGCAGCAGCGATGTCTCACTCTGTCCGTCTCCTGCAGCAGTGGTGTCTCACTCTGTCCGTCTCCTGCAGCCTGGCGATGCTCAGTGACACTCGGTTCGAGAGGCGGTGGGAGCGTGCGGAGATGAAGAGGCGGACCTTCCTCCTGCTGTACTACCTGCTGCGCTCGCCCTTCTACGACACGTATTCACAGTGAGTCCCTGAACGCCTCACGGACAGTCCAGTAGGAGGGACAGTTCTCTTGACGCTCTGCCCCGTCCGCAGGGAGAAGATCCTCCTCCTGCTGCGAATCCTCTCCGATAACATCCCGGGAATCGGACTGGTGGCCCGTGAGTCTCTTCCAAACCGTCCACTGCACCTCATGAAGCCTGAGACATCTTTGTTCTTAATCTTATAAAATACGTTTTCTTAACTGAAGGGGTGTAGTGATGTGGCATCACCACAAGATGGTGCCGGTGGTGTCCTTAATGTGGCTGATGTGGTGAAAAGTTTTTATTTAGAGTTTAGTTTGAGCTCAGAAAACAGTTTCCCATGTTTTTTTTTCCAGCTTCCATCTCATTTTGAAGGTTAAAATCAAATTGATGAAACCAAAAACAATGAATTAAGAGAAAAAAATCAGCTGGATCGCTTTAAAAATAACAGCTTTTAATGCTATTTATTTTTTGAGAGAGAAACATGCCCGGTTTCTACTATTAACTGTAGCTTATTTTTATTAAGAAAAAAATTTTTGGCTCAGATTTTGTTTTAATCTGGATTTTACAGTCAATTTCACAGTGTAATCCCCTCCTCTATCTCTCCCTCTCTCTCTCTCCAGGTCCTCTGATGGAATACCTGCCCACTTGGCAGAAGATTTATTTCTATAGTTGGGGTTGAACGGAGAAAAATGGAGAAGCGGCAGTGTCCTGCGGGGGGCGCTGTGGCAAGACGGGTGAAAAAAGGGAAAAAAAACAAAAGCCAGACTGAACTGAAGAAAGGTTGGAGAGGAAAAATCCAGCTTAGTTTCTGCGCCGTCTCGGAGACGGGAAATGTTTTGTAAAAAAATAAAACCCGATGCTAATGCGATTGATCCAAACTGTGTGACATGTCATCAGGTCTCCTGCCCCCTGGTGGTCCCAGTGGGGGGCCTCGGATCGCAGTGTGAAGACTTTTTAATGTGAATCCTTTTTTTTTTT
This sequence comes from Blennius ocellaris, assembly GCF_963422515.1. Lineage (NCBI taxonomy): Eukaryota > Metazoa > Chordata > Actinopteri > Blenniiformes > Blenniidae > Blennius > Blennius ocellaris. The sequence continues at coordinate 32,420,205 of NC_137650.1, read as the reverse complement.
TATCATCAGGCCGAAATTTGAGGAAAATGTACTTTTTAAGACACTTTTTTTGATTCAATGTTTTCAGTTCATTTAGGTGCATGGTTTCCAACCTGTAGTCCGGGGACTCCTTGTGGGGACATCAGACATCATTTGGGGGGGGGGGGGGGGGGGGGGGTCCTGAAGGTTTTAAAGCTTAAACTGACACTTTTTTTTCCTAAAATCACAGATTGGTCGCTTTTTTTTCTTCCAGATTTCACTAGAAAAATCGACTGAAATGTAAATTTTTGCTGATTTATTGTCAATATGAATAATAAAGTGATTTATTCAACATAAACGAAGCTTGTCCGTTTGGTTTCCGTTCATGAGCAGAACATCTGGTATTAAGAAATTAAAGTTTACCACAAATTTAAAGCATATAAACCAGCAGAGAAGCTCTTCTTTTAATGTGAAAGTTTCATTGATTGAAAAACTGTCATACTTTTCATGACGATGTGTTCGGACTGAACTATAACTAAATAAAAACTAATGCATGAGCCGCAAAGGTGCCTCTAGTTAGAATTTATACTTTCGTCAAGGAATGAAAAGGTGAAGAAAATGAACATAAGGACAAAAAAGTGGTCAGGTGAAGTGAAAGACAACAGGAAGTTGGAGTCAGTGAGGAAACATTCCGGTTTTCAGCATTTTTTTTTTTGTAATCTTTATTAGCAGACTGGTTTGTTTTCGTAGACTACAAATAAATAGATTCATCGTTTCAGCTCTCATGTTCCTGTTTGGAGGGGGAGTGGAAGAAAGGGGTGGGGGGAGGGGGGGGGGGGGGGGGGGGGCTGGAGTCTGCCTTGGACAAACTGTTGAGTGTGTTTTACTTTGAAAATACTGAGTGAGTTAGTGGGAGGAACCCAGCTGATGAGTGTAAACTGAAGACCTGAAGTGGAGGCAGACTGTCGATGGGATGGGGGAGGAGTTGGGGGGGGGGGGTGTGTGTTACAGTGGTGGTGCATAGTTTGAACAGCATGACGAGGTTTCGGGAGTCAGAATCGTCTGTGTGGATCCAGAACGTGAAAATTAACGCGAAAAAAAAAATAATGGTTAAAAACAGTTGCCACCTTTTTCCAAGTTGGCGGGATTTATCGCCCCCCGGAGGAGGAAGTGCAGATTACCGCTGATCCCGTTTATATACAACGCCTTCAGGTGAAAACAGAAACCTTTTTGGGGCTTCGTTTACCCGACAACGGCACTTCAACTCCATGGAAACGGGAAAATTAAAACTTTTTGAAAACGCTCCGACTTCGAGGAAAACGATCCAACTCCATGGAAACGGGGGGGGGGGGGGGGGAACAAAACCCTACAACTTTTCTAAAACACTGTCACCGTAACAACAGTCCCAACTTTGTTGTCTCTCCATAGGAATGTTCATGTACTCCCATTGTTATTGCTCTCTGCACGCTGGTGTTTCTGCCACTGCAAAATGGTTTTCAGAACATTGCCATGTACACGTGAAACGTTTTCGAAACGAAAAAAAAAAAAGACTTGAAACTTTGTGGAAATAGGGCCGAAAGTGAGTACCTTTCTCCAGGCACTTCGGTTTTTAGAAACGTATCTGTGACATGAAACGTGTCACAGATATGTTTGTAAAAACCTTTTTTTGGTTGCGGAGAAGAAAGAAAACACCTTTATTTTTACAGGATCCACACAGAGGATCAGAATCCGTCTCAGACCGTCAGTAATCAGTCGTGGAATCTGGAAAACCCGGGCGAGGAGCGGAGGTCGCTCTCGCACATGGAGTCTTCTCTGAAATCAAAGCTAAAAATATAGAAACTGCACTTCTTTATCACGAATGAAAGAGTGAATGAAGACAGACACTCTGGTTTGAAGAGAATCAAACTGAATTTTTTTTCCCCTTTCTTTCTTTTTACCCCTCTGACGTCACTTTGAAAATGTCTGGACAGAAGAGTTACGGAAAAGAAAGTCTGGATGACGAGAGAGAGAGAGAGAGAGCGAGAGCGAGAGCGAGAGCGAGAGCGAGAGAGAGAGAGGGGAATACTGTCTCACTCCCGGGAGGGCGAGGAACGGGTTCCATGCAGCCCGTGGCCCCGCCCCCGCAGGCTCTGGCTCCGCCCACACACGGCAGTAACGGGTCCTCTCCACCAGGGGGCGCCGCTCAGTACGAGCCGTACCGGTCCTGAGGAGACACAACAGAAGCCTGAGTGTGTGTGTGTGTGTGTGTGTGTGTGTGTGTGTGTGTGTGTGTGTGTGTGTGTGTGTGTGTGTGTGTGTGTGTGTGTGTGTGTGTGGTGCAGCGGACCGCCGGGGGGGGGAATCGAACTGCCGCTCACCTGGATGGTGTTCATCACGCCATTAGCAAGGACCGCCATCTTCCCCGCCACCGTCTTCACACCCTGTTTGAACTGAGCGATGTCCGGACCAGAGGGGAGGACGCTGTCCAGGCCCGAGGCCCGGCCTGGAGGGGGAGGAGGAGGAGGAGGAGGAGGAGTGTTCATGTTGGTTACAACGTGTCCACATTGTGTCTTTTCGTCCACGCCGTGTCGTGTCCATACCTTTGTTCTCGCCGTCTCCGAACAGGTCTGCGGAGCTGATGGAGCTGTTCCCAGAGAGACTCTCCAGACGGGTCTTCGCGTCGTACTGGGGAGGAGAAACACCCGTCACACTCCCCGCAGGAGAACCGCCGCCGCACCTCCCCGCGGACGTTGGGCCTCTACGCCCCCTGCGCCCCCCCCCCTCACCTCAGCGCTGCTCTCCCGGCCGAAGAACATGTCCGACGAGATCGCCTTGGCGTTGGCGAACTTCTGCCGCGCCTCGCTGGACTCCGACACGGGAGACGACGCCTCCGCTTTTCTCCTGCTGGGGAGTCTGGGGGAGGAGGAGGAGGAGGAGGAGAGGGTCAGGGGGAGGAGGAGGAGGGGGGAGGGGGGAGTCAGACAGTCACACACTGACCTCTCTCCGATTGGCTGGATGCTGGAGATGGTGACCTCCTCTTTAGGCTCCTCCTTCTCCAGAGTCCAGGAGGAGGTGAAGGAGGCTCCTCCTCCCTCAGTGTCCCACCGGGACCCGAAGCTGTCCCCCACAGTGAAGGGGTTGTCCTTATATCTGAGGGCACAGAGGGGGGGTCAGACTGTGTGTGTGTGTGTGTGTGTGTGTGTGTGTGTGTGTGTGTGTGTGTGTGTGTGTGTGTGTGTGTGTGTGTGTGTGTGTGTGTCTGTGTGTCGTACTTCGGGGGTCCAGAGGTGAAGCCCGGCTCATCAAACATGTCAAGTTTAGAGCGAGAAGACGACTTGACTCCAACCGGGGTTTCCTGTTCAATCACCTGCATCTCTGACATGACGGAGTGAGACACCACACTGAGAGAGAGAGAGAGAGAGAGAGACAGAGACAGAGAGAGAGAGAGAGACAGACAGACAGAGAGTGAGAGAGACAGATACACAGAGAGAGAGGCAGCGAGAGAGAGAGAGAGTGAGAGATACAGAGAGACACAGAGAGAGAGAGAGACACACAGACAGAGAGAGAGAGAGAGAGACAGACAGAGAGTGAGAGAGACAGATACACAGAGAGAGAGGCAGCGAGAGAGAGAGAGAGAGAGTGAGAGACACAGAGAGAGAGACAGAGAGACAGAGAGAGTGAGAGACACAGAGAGAGAGACAGAGAGAGAGAGAGACGGAGAGACAGAGAGGGTTAAAGGATGTCAGTGTCTCTTGTCTCTGCCCTCAGGCAGTCAGATTATAAATAATGTGCACATTCCAGTCGTGCTCTGTTGATGTCAGAGGAGGAGGAATCCTCGCCGACGCCCATTTCTGACCAGCATAGGTCGGGTAAAAAAAACTTTACATAACGGGGGGGGGGGGGGGGGGACGCCCGGCTCACCTCCTGTTGCCGAAGCCCATGCCGAGCCGCTCCGCCTGCTCCCTCTTCTTCCCCTCCAGGGTCTGGATCTTCTTCTCCTCCATCTTTCTGTCCATCTCCAGCTCTTTGTAGGCGAGACGCATGGAGGCCACGCTGCGGCAGAGACACACACCGACACCTCCGTCACCCTCCAAGCTCAAACTGTGTGTGTGTGTGCGTGTGTGTGTGTGTGTGTGTGTTGGGACCTCACATGGACTCCTCGGCTTGCTTCTTGGCCTCGGCCACCTGCTCCTCCCTCAGCTTCTCCGCCACATGCGCCTGCTTCTCCACCTCGGAGAAGCTCTGGCTGCTCACCTTCTGCGCTCCCAGGCCTTTCTTGGCCCCCAGCTGCGGCAGACCACAACAAGGGGACGTCACTTCTTTTTGGACGTGACGGCGGCGGCGGCGCTCGGCGTCACCGAAAAACGCGACTCGCGGCGTTAAAAGAAGCCAGGTTCACCCCACTCACCCCTTTCTTGGCGGTCATGGGCTTCTTCTTGCCGATGATGGACGGCTTCACGTCTGCGACACAGAGAGGAGAGTGGAACTTTAAGCGTCTTCGTTAAACCAGCAGAGGAGGATTCCAGTTGTTACGTAAGCGCAAACCAGCCAGTCGTTAAGCGGCACAGCGCGAGTCCAAGAGCTTCAGAACTAATCTGAATTGTCCGCGTGGATCCAGATTGTCAAACTTAACATTAAAAAAGGCGAAAGAATTGTTTCTATGATTTTCAATTTTGTGGGATTTGTCGCTCTCAAGCTGCGGGTTACAGTTAATCGAGGCCCATGTTTATAGAAAGTGCAAACCTTAAATACAAGTGAAAACAGAAAACTCTTAACGTTTTGAGTGTCTGTTTACACAACAACGTGGCTCAGAGCCGGTGAAAATACCATTTTTTTTAAAAACTAAAAAAAAAAAACAACTCTGTCTCCATATAAACGATCGAAAACGCAACTTTTTGAAAACGGCACGACTCCGTCTCAGTTGGAAAACTATGGAAGTAAAACTGTGCCGTCAGATTCTGAATTCGAATTTCTAACTCTGAATTTTTTTTACCATCAAAATCAGACTTTGAATTTTATAAGCTGTCAAATATCAAGTACGTATCTTTTTTGCTTCTGATTTTTTTTTCAACATCTAAAAATATTCAGTGTGTAAAAATTCAATGTGTCTAAAAATTCAGCTGCAAAAAAAAAAAAGTTTTTTCAAAGTCTGATTTCAATGGTAAAAAAATTCTGAGTTAGAAATTCGAATTCAGAATCTTAATCAGAATTTTTTTTTTGCAGCTGAATTTTTAGACACATTGAATTTTTAACACACTGAATATTTTTAGATGTTGAAAAAAAAAATCAGAAGCAAAAAAAAAGATACGTACTTGAAATTTGACAGCTTTTAAAATTCAAAGTCTGATTTCGATGGTAAAAAAAATTCTGAGTTAGAAATTCGAATTCAGAATCTGATGGCACAGTTTTACTTCCATAGAAAACACAACTTTTCTGAAACACTGTTACTGGTCATACAGTCGTAGTAGCTAGTTCTGCACATGCTCAGTAGATTGGCAATATATTAAAAAAAAAAAGTTTCCTCCAGATTCTCCTGGGACTATTTTACAGTCAATAGTCACCATCATAACAATCCAATCTGGACGTCTGTGATCGCCCATCGTGAATATTTATTTATATTTACGTGTGTGGTTTCATTCCAAAAACAAACAGCAGCACCATCTAGTGGCCCGGCATGGAAACCGACATCATTTTCAGATGCGAAACTGAAACGAAAAGCTAAAAAAACAACAACAAAAAAAACAAAACAACGACGAGCGGTAGAGGAGCCAGCTGAGCGTCACACTCATGCCCGAGGAGCCGCAAATGGCAGCGGATCACCTGCAGACGTCCGTCTGTCCGGAGACGACAAACGCATGGAGTCCTCTACACACACACACACACACAGCAGAGAGATCGTCACACACTCGAATCAAACATGTACAGGAGATCACCAGTCATAGCGACTTGTCTTACAGCTCGAGGGCAGGTAGTTTGTAATCCTCCAGAGCAACAGTTAATTTAGTGTGGTTGTGGTGTTTAGAGATTAAAGTCTCTGATTCCTCACATCCTGTTTTGAGGAGGTTTTAAATGTTCCATTACGACGAAATCTTAACTTGCAGACTTCAGGTCTGTGTGGACGAATGCCGACACCCGATGACGTAACACTGCGACTGGAAACGATTCGGAGAAGAGGCCGCCGACTCACCGAGGGAGGCTTTGGGTGACGTGCTCAGACCGTCGATGCTCGGGCCCTCCTCCGACTCTGTGGAAACACGCCAAAGTCACAAAGTCTGCCTCCGGACACAAGGATTTGGGCTGTGTCCCAATTCTACCCCTTAGCCCTTTATCTTACCCCTACCCCTTTGAAATGTGCGTTCACGAGAGTCTGAGAGGTGAGGGGAAGGGCTGTTCACCCCTCTAAAAGAAACATTTACAGATGCACACTTTAAACAAAGGGGTAGGAGGACATGGCGCCGAAGGACTCGCATTTCACATATATACGCTTCTAAAGTTATATAAACCTGTTGTGTTTTATTCTAGTAAGAACGGCAGTAGCGCTGCCGTATGTAGCTTCCGTATGTATTTGTTTGGTAGAGACCATTTTATTATTACACTGTATAGTTCCAAAGTCTTCCAATATGGGTGTTTTGAAAACAGGGACCCCCGAGCAAACAAGGAAGCTCCTCCGCTTTCACATGGTGAATGAGGAAATATTTCTGAAGTCCAAATACGCCGCAAAAAACTGAAGTAATCCACGTCTCCGTCTATTTCTTCTCCTTGATGTGGGAAAGGCAGAAAAACGAAACAGAGCAGCCAAGCGACTGCAACACGTTGAATTTGGGACGGCGTGACGACGCTCCTGCTGGAAAATCAACAAACATCCGTGGCTCAGCTCTGCTGATATAACGGCGCCGGGTTATGATGTCATAACTGTGAGACGGAGCGAGAGGGGGAGGGGGAGGGGGGGTGAGCAGAGGGAGAGGGGGGGCCCAAATCTAAGGGCTGAAACTTTTAGCCCTTTGCCTTTGCCCTTGTTTCGGAGGGGAAGGCAGAGGCCGAGGGCTAAGGGGTAGGGGTACAAAATTGAATTGGGATTGGTCCTTGGACTCGTATGTCTGATAATGTCAACCACAGAAGAAACTAAGTACCCGGTGACACGAAACACTGATTCATGATTCTCTCTATTTTAATTACCGTGTTTTAATGACTGCAGAGCAATGGCTACTGAGATGCAACACAAATACACAATTCAAATAACATAAACATTCAGTGACATTATAGTCGGCGACATAAAAATGTATTTGTTTCTGAAGTGTTTCAACAGGAAATGTGTAAAGATGGCCGACCTTTCGCCGTGGCGTCGTTCAGCTGTGCGTTCTGCTCGGGTTCTGGCGCCGGCATTATGCTCCAGTCGTTCACAGGCTGAAAAAAATAAATTACATATAGAACACGGAAGACTCGGTTCAGCTCAGTCTGAAAACTTTACGCGACAACGTCTCAAGTGGAAACGTGTCGTTTTTGCATTTTCGTTTCAGAAAAGCTTCACGTTTACATGGGAACGTTGTCAGTTTCCACGGAAACGGCAGAAACTGTCTGCTGGTGGTGTTGTTAGCTTTTCTCATAAAACCACACACACGTGTGCAGGCGGAGGGGCGTTTTCGCTGTCTACACGAAAACGGAACTCCGGTGTTTTCAAAAAGTTGCACGTCCCCCGGATTCCACGGGGACGAGCGTTTTCAGAAGTTTCACTTTCCATCGTTTCCCCGGAAACAAATTATTTTAAAAAAAACTTTTGTTTCACCCGTTTCCATGGAGACGGAGCCCAAGCGTTCTCCAAAAGGCTACATATCCCACCATTTACGTGGAGATGGATTATTTTCAAAAACTTTAATTTAGCCCATTTTAGCGTTTTTTTTTTAAAGTTGTGTTTTCAGTGGTTCCGAGCACCGTTGTCTTTTATTACACAGGCGCCCAAAACACTCCGAAAGTTTTCCGTTTCCACTTGAAAATGTTGTGTAAACGGGCGCTAACACAATCTCCCCGGTAACGCCAAAAAGTTGCGTTGTTCTAGCGCAACGCGGTACGAGCACGTCGCCAAAAGTTTCCATTCAATAGCGATGTGATGGAAGAAGTCGCTGAACGCCCACCAACCTGAATGTTCTCTTCGAAGAAGTCGGCCTCTTTCTTCCCGGAGGGCGTGGTCGGAGCGCCCCCTGCAGGCGAGTCGATCCACAGCTGCAAACGGAAGGGTGGGGTGGGGGGAGGGGGATGAGTGACGCTCTGACGGCGCTGGCAGGCTGAGATTACAGTAACACCCCGTGAACTCTGTACTCTGACCGCTTCTCGCCCATACGTGATAATCTTCCTCTGAAGTCACGTCCAGGTTGGTTTTTCTACTCGAGTCTCATTGTGACTGAAATCCTTTTTTTTCTTACTTTCTCCTCGCGCAAACTGAGATTTGAAGAAGCAGTTTACAGACCAGTGGACATTTTCACTCCTTGTTCCGACTATGAAAACTCCTCTTACATGATCAATGAACTCGTGTTTAAAAAGAGGAAAAGAAAACATTAAAGTGGAAAGGTTTTAGATCTCGATAGTAATTTACTTCATATCCTGTATGCTCTGTTTTTATGAATTTCTGGAAGGCTTCCACCAACCTGCAGCACTGTCGCACCTCCCACAGTCAGCACCTGTGTTTTATTTATTGTTTTTATGCATTATTCTTGTATTAATTTCTTAATGTATTGTTTTTATAGCTTTGTTGTAAAGCACTTTGGGAAACACTGGGTTATTGTAAAGGGCTATACAAATGAAATTTGATATGATTTTGATTGATTTGATAATGTCCCAATAATAATAATATATAGAATTACTTTCATATCATCGTATTTAGTTTAATTAATACTTGTAATCACACTTTCAGTAGCGAGTGAAGAAGGTACTAATTAAGTATGTCCTCCCACTTGTTGCTAGTTACTTTTCACGTGCAGTAACTACTCACGTCAGTGCCGTATTTGGACAGGGCGGCGTTGGCCTGCTGCCGGACCTTCTCCCGGTACATCTGTGCCGCGCGGCTGTTGTATTTCGCGTTGGAGTCGTTTGTGGAGCAGCCGTGCTGACGAAAGAACGCCGTCTGCAGGCAGGGGAGGGAATCGCATTCCCGTGTCAGAACACATGGAACGAGGGGAAAAAAATAAAAATAAAAATAAAAACCCCCTCCCTAAGGAGGTGGAACATGATACTCACTGCGTTGGCGTTGCCTCCGACCTGCATACATCGTAGCTGGAACCAGTTCCAGTTGGAGTCTAACTCAGTGGATCTGAGGGGGGGGGGGGGGGGGGGACATCACGTCAAGTTCAGGGGGTAAAAAAACCAAAAACGGACTAAACACAAACTGACCAAGAAAAACAAAACCACATTGTTTTTGAGGTTTTTTTCCAGATAAGTTTCACGTTTAAATGGCAGCATTCTGGAAACGATGTCCGTTTGAATGGAAACGGCAGAAACATAAAAAAAAAAAAAAAAAAAAATAGTAGTTAGCATGCCAGATCACTCGTTGGTGCTGTAGTTTGTTTTTGTGATGAAAACAAGTTGGGAAAGATGCATATATCCCCCCCCCCCCGTTTCCATGGAGATGGGAGGTTTTCAAAAAAGTTCCACTTTGGTAGCCGTTTTTGAAAAAGATACATTTTCAGTGGCTCATCACACCACTGCATCGTGGTCCGAAAGTTTCCAATTGAAATGTTGTATAAATGTGGTTTAAACACCTGAGTGCACCCCCCCCCCCCACACACACACACACACACACACACACACACACGCTCTGTGTGGCTGCTACCGATCAATGTCCGTTCTAAACTTTCACCCTGACCCTGACCTGATGAAGCTGAGGTGAACTCCCAGCGAGCGGTGGATACCCGAGCAGTCGATGCAGAGGAACACTCCGTACGAGATGCTGGCCCAGCTCGGGTTCTTGGCAGCACAGTCGAAACATGCCTGACAAAAACGACAAAACAAAACAACAACAACAGAATCAGTCCGTACTGTCACCGTCAGACATAGTTATTGAATTTCGATTTCACTTCATGTTAATATTGACTCAGTTTCAAAGTACAATGGCTTCAAGCAGTGTTTTTAGATGTCTGTATTGTGAGCGTGGCACCGCTGTTGCTAGGAGACAGATGCGCCCCATAGCTAAGAGTTTATCAAAAGTCATGTCCCGAAGTTCAAGACTCCAAATGAAAGTACAGATGTAGACTGAGCAGTAAACAGAAAGTTCAGTCAACATCATCATCATCATCATCATCATCGTGAATAAAGCTCTGTTGTATTGCCGGTACAGGTCAGTCACAGGCTGACTAATAAAACAAACTTTATATTAGATCAAGACAAAACCCCAAAGGATTAAGACAACATTTAGTTAGGTTTTAAAGACCGAAACAAATTTGAGTGTCATTTGCATAAAAGTGAAAATTCAGGCTCTCGTTTTCGTTTCAGAAAAGTTCCACGTTTACGTTTCCATAGAGACTGCAGACACATTGAACATTACGTCGTTTGTGTGCCGTCCACTCGGGACCGAACCCTGGGATTTCCAGAAAGTCTCGTAATTGCACATTTCCACAATAATGCAACCGGTGCATTTTCAAAAAAATGCTCCACCAATTGTGCTCTGACCACACGTTGTCAGGTAAAGAGGGACCCAGAAACACAGCACAAGTTTTGTGTTTTCACTTGAAATCGTTGTCATGTAAATGGGCTGTTGTGTATCCAGTGGGTGGTGACTTTAAACAGCAGGGGGCCTCATACTGAACCCTGAGGGACGCCACAACCTCTATGGACTGCAGACACAGATCTTGCAAGTCCATTTTTTTGACATCCAAGCAAAACATATAAAGAAACATGGTCCTACTCTAATATGAGTAATAATTGTTTTTTTATTATGATTATTATTATTTGTATGGACTGTGTAATAAAACAAAGTTAATGTATATTAGCTTATTATCATACTGGCTCTAAATGAGTCAGCTTACAAGGTGACACCGCTTCTAGACAACGTGGTGATAAACAAGTAGTCAACATGTTGATTTAAGTCTTATTGACTAATGATGTATTCTGGAGTCAGAAGGTGTAAACATTTCACTTTCAGTCCACTGAGTGTCACACACACACGTCAATTGCGAACATATGGTTCGATAAAGAGTCGACTGACGAGACATTAGTGTTATGGTGATGAAAATGTTGCGTTTCAACGATATAGGTGAAGTTTAAATGAAGACAGCCCGTCGTTCCGTTCAGTCGACTCCTGCGGACTCAAACCGTTTACGTGGCCTTTACATGTCACCGCGTTAACCGGGAGGCTAGCTCCCGTTAGCTCCGACGAAGTTACGCAGAGGCTCCGCGTAGCTTCCGCAGAGCCTCTGCGTCCAGGGACTACGTACGCAACTGCCGAACGCGTACTGCAGACGCAGAGGTATAAGAATCCTGTTAGCCTTCATTAGCTTCCCCGGGACCGTGAAGAAGCCGGGCCTGGACCAGGAAATGTATCCCCGGTTTGTTAACTGCTCCTGAATCACATCGGAGCCGACAAGTGCCGCAAAAACAGACGCTAACTGGGCCACGTCGCCACGGTGTGTTACCTTGTTGGTGGGCACAGATCTCAATCTCTTGACGATGGTCAGGATCTCCGTCTTATTTGGTTCCGTAGCCATCTTCTCACTGCCACTGTGACGTAGCATACGCTGACGTCACTGCTACGGCAGCCCGGAGGACCATTCCTCCTAGTTTGGTTCTAGTGGAAGTCTTTTTTTTTTTTTTTTTCATTTTTCAATCTGTCAGTTTCTACAGTGCTGAAAAATAGAATTTAAATTCATGAATAAAACAAGGAAATGATGGTGTCTTATTTTTCCACTTGGAACAGTGGATGTGATATTTTGCCGAAAGAATAACTAAATTAGTAATGTCTGAGGTAAATGGGTTTACATCATCCATGAAAAAAATTAATGTGCTTCATTGAGAGCAGGCAAATCTGTTAATTTCAGTGATAACCATAAGAAGAAAAAAAAATATGGATTAAAAAAAAAAAAAAAAACGCAAACAAAGTAATAAAGTAATAAAGCAATAGTTCAGACATTACTTCTCATAGTCTCTTTCAGTTAGGACTCACTGTAATAGCACGTGTTATTACATTAATAACATGTCTTCACTGTAGTTGAGGAAATAGGAGTTGATTTTAGGTTCTAATAATGATAATGCTAACAGTCCACCTTGTTCTTTTGCATTCTTTTCCTCTGAGATTGAATTCTAATTAAAAACCATAACAATGCGATACTGCATAGATGATTCTGTCATTATCACGACTGTTTCCAACCACAAGTACATGAAGAACATTGGGAGGATAAAGAAGTGAATGAAGCATGTCAGCAGCTTGTTTTCTCTGACAGGAATCAGGTTGATCCGGTCAGGTGAACTAACGAAGACGCTCTTCATCCTCCTCCTCCTCCTACTCCTCCTCAAAGCTTCAGTAGGACCTGTTTCAACAGTCAGAATATACACAGACATGATGGAGGCCGGTGGATTTGTCCTGGTGCTGCTCTCCCTCCTCGGCACTGCGTTCAGCGTGACCTTCTTCGGGGGCAGCCTCCACTTCAAGCCCCCACAGAGGAACGAGGACGGCAGCTTCATGGTATTTCACTCTGTTACACATCATCTACATCCATACATGATGGATCGATTGCATTACGTAAATATAATATAATGTAGTATATATTATAGGACAAATAGGACAAATATTGTGTCGGAGGGAAAGTTAATTTAGCCAAATCTTATATTGAAAGTATTATTTTATTTTATTTTATTTTATTTTTAACAAAGATAATAAGTCTAAGAATTCTCGAATGAAGCAAATAGACACAGAGAAGATTAAAATTCCTTCGTAGGCCGGGCTGGCACATTGGCGATATAGGCAAACGCTAAAGGTACCGTGGCCTCCAGGGGGCGCCACACAATCCGGAAAAACTTCACATTTATGTTAATTATTTAATTAAAACTAGTTATTACTTTTAACTCTAGAAATTGAAAGGCTCTTAAAAATATATATATTTTTAAATAAATAAATATATATATATATATACATATCTAGATGAAACGTTTATTCAGTTACAATAAAAGTTCATAAGAAGAAGTTGTTAACAGACTTTTCTATTTTAGCCCCTTAAAAAAAACAGTTTAGAGAGATATAATAGCTAAGAAAAGATACTTTTTATAGTGATCATACACCGACGGGAGGAAATCAGTTTTATTGTGAATGTCGTATTTTAATTTCAATTTTTCAATATTAAAAAGGAAATTAAAGATGAATGAAAAATCTGACATTATCTAAAAAGATGCTTTTAATGCATCAAAGTCAATGTTAATACAGGCAAAACAAAATAACTTCATAATTTGTAATAAATGTTTTGCAGACACTCAAATAACGCATGAAGATAACAATGCACACAATTACACATAGTTTGTGTTAGAATGAATATAATTATTCCCCCAAAAGATTTTAATACATTTATGCTTACATGGAAACCGGATTTTTGTTTTTTCGTTTCAGCCTTAGTTTATTATTTTTATATTAATGACATTTTTACTTCATGAATTAGGCCCTTTGTTAACCTCTCTGTTTTAATATATTTCATAAACTTAATTACTTCACATTAACATTCCTCATTGCTTTGTTTTAATATATTTATTTCCTTGTAAAGCTGTGACTTGTGTCCAAATGATTTCGAGTTAAATAAATGTACCTTTGTCTGATGATTTATAATGATATGAGGCAAGAAGTTTCAATGTAATAATAAACTGGAGAATAGAAATTACTCATTTAAATACTGTCACATTTAATTGTGAAAAGCCGTCTGAACTGGTGCATTCTTACAGATGGATTCGACTTTAAGACACGAAATGGTGGCGGCAATGCAAATTTTATACATTTGAAAGTTGAATAAACCACATTTTACTATTTTGTCTTGTTTTATTTCATTTCAAGAAATCAAAGTGGGGTTCTTTTTTTTTACAACGTACAACATACAAAGCAATGACAGTGGATGTAAAGAGGCTGCAGTTGAAGACGGATCCAGATGAATCCATCCGTCCATGTCTGTCCTCCAGGTGGCGTTCTACAGCCGGCAGAACGGGCGGAGCAGCTGTCAGGACGCGACGTCCTTCTCCTGTGAAGACGGCGTCTGCAGCAGCTTCAGGAAGTTCAGCGTCCTGCAGACGGACCGGGACGACCCGTCTCGGGGACACTGGTGCCAGTCGGAGGGACGTTCCACCGTAACCGTCAGGAGCGGGACCAGGACCGTGGCTCTGACGTGAGTCTGGACCCACCTCGGGTCCACGTGGGACTTCGACGTGTCTTCTTTTGTCCTCGTGTTTGGAGAACGTCTGTCAACTCCTCTGTCCATAAAAGTTTTCCCCATTTACACGGAGACGGAGCCCCCAGAGTTTTCAAAAAGTTGCATTTTTCCCCGTATACATGACAACAGACTCTGAGTGTTTTCAGAAAGTTACATTTTCCCACGTTTCCACTGAGTTGAAGTATTTCTAGAAAGTTTAGTTCTACCTCGTTTACCCCGAGCGTTTTAAGAAGACTTACCCCCCCAATTTTTCACAAGTTCCACTGTGGGAGTCGTTTTCAAAAAGTTTTCTTTTTTTCACCTGAAATCTGGGCCTTAGTTTCACTTTCACTCAGATCAGATATTCATCAAACTTTGTTATCTTTGTCGGTAAAGTCATACTTCATCAAGCAGCAGATTGACAGGAAGACGATAACATTTCTATAGAAATAGTGTAAAACACACCTTAGGTAAATAAATAAAAACAGGTACATAAAACAATAATAATAATCATGAATAAATTCCATAAATAACTTCAGAAAAAAAAAATCTCCTAAATTACATGTTGACCTTCTAACTGTGACGAATATTGTTTTTTTTTTGTTGTTTTTTTAACTTAAGGCGTTTCCAGTTCCCAGCAGCTGCAGGCTCAAATCAGGCCGATCTGTAATTGTTTGACTGTAACTGAATTTATTTCTGTCCTCTCTTCCCCGTGCTTCGGATTCCTGCTCACGCTACAGAGATCCTGAAGTGGATTTACTGGTTTTATACGACGCGCGGCTGATGTTTATCAGATGACAATCTGATGTTAAACACCACAAAGTGTCATGATGCACACTTACGTCGTTCTGACTGTTTCATGAACTGATTAAAAACGTGTCTTGGCAAAAATATTTTACACTTCAGGAAAACATTTTTTATTTTCCTTCGTGTGTGTGTGTGTCACTGACACGACCGTGTGTTGCCTTCAGGGACTCGGGCTGCTGCTGGGTTTCTAATGTCTGGGGTCTCAGTAGCTGGACGAGCAGGGCGCAGCTCGATCTGGGAATCCGATCTGACTCCCGGTCCATCAACCGCTGCCCGGCGACCGCCACAGTGTCATCACTACGGTAACGGCACACTTCACCAGTCACCTGTTGTTTACTGTGTCTGTCCTGCGTCAAAGTCTTACACAAAAGATTGTCTCACATTGAACCCCCCAAAAAAGAAAGTTGCTGTGAGATGTGAAAAGTTGCTGTTTCCTGCTTCAGATTCCCTCAGAACTGTTTCTCCAGACTTCGTCTTCTCGCTCACGATCCAGACGGAGACAACGTCAGATGTCGCTACGCCAACGAGACTGAAGCTCCATCAAACTTCACCCTGGACCAGGTACAATGACGCCACCACCACCAACAACAACAACAACAACAACAACCACCACCACAATTAAGTGCGGGACCTCGCACCCTGGCCTGTGGCCTAATCATGGCCGCCTCTGGCCCATTTAAATATTGATAAAAGGTAATTTTGAAGGTTTTAACAATAAACCTCACTTTGTCGATCAGAGTTACTGTTCAGCCACAGTCGCCGCTTGTTCGAGGTGTTTTATCGCAGCTTATTCTTTTAAGAGATATTTTTTGTTTTCCCAAATATTTGAATGAGAGGAGGCAGGTGGCGGGATTCGACGTTTGGAGCTTTGACGACTAATAATGTCATAACTACTCGACTCATCAAAAAGTTGTACTGAATGTTTTAACGGGAGCGTCTCCTCTGACATTTAATGTTGTTTTGAAGTAGATATGATATTCAATCTCAGAGGAGATAGCGTTTGCGCGAGAGCCTTTTTTTGGGCAAAAAAAATCTTATTTTGAAAGGCGAATTGTGGACTTCCTGTTGGGATATCGGTGCAAGATTTGTTGGTATTGATGAGACGAACAATTGAGTTTTGGTTTGATCTCCCCACGAAATTCACACGGGCAGTGGTGACCATTTTAGTGTTTCTAGGTGGCGCTAGAGAGCACATTTTGGCACTCTGGGGGTTTATTTTTTTTTCATTTTCTGAAATTTTCATCAGTTCTTGATGAGCCTCCCAAATTTGGTGTGTTTTTGAGCGTGTTTAAGGGGTTGAATTTTGGGTCCAATGATGCAACAGAAAACTAAACAAATAAATGAATACAAGAAATATTAGAAATATAATTGTGTCCTTTCGGGCTCGGTCCCGAATAACAGCCATGCTTGATTTCAATCCCGCTCGCTCCCCTCAGGCTACTTGCGCCATCAACAGCGCAGGTGAAGTCCAGACCGGCGTCTACGTGTTTGAAGTGGTGATGGAGGACTTTCCCACGAACAACCTCACGCTGACCTACGGGGACGGATCCACAGTGTCTCGCGAGGCGTCCAACTCGGCGTCGCAGCCCCTGTGTTCGCTCAAGCTGCAATTCACCGTGAACAGTGGGTGTTTCGCTCACGTCACACTTCAGATACATTTCATTGTTTTCCTCTAACAGGCTGGTGAAGATGTGACTTGAAGAACTTCCAAACTCTATTAAGAGACTGATGCTTCGCATTAATTGATTAAAAAAAAAAAAAAAAAAAACTAGTATCAATGACTCAAGACTTGTTTGCGCGACATTTCACGTGAAAGCACAAAATTATTGCGTTTTCATTTCAGAGAAGTCGCATATTTTACACACAACCTACGTATCTTGAAGACGATGTCCATTTTCATGGAAACGCTAAAAGCAACGTAGTTCGCATGCAAGGCCACGAGTTGGTGCCGTTGTTTGTTTTTGTAATGAAATCACACACACGCACATATGCGTGCAAGTGTGTCTGAGTGCCATTGTCATGGAAACAGAAACCCGAAATGCTGTGAAAGTTTTCAGTGTTCACTTGAAGGTGTGTAAACGGGGCCGCTAATATAGACTAGCATAGACCCAACACAGAGCATAGACTAACATAAACCGACATAGAAGATAGACTAGCATAGACCAGCACAAACTGGCATCGATCAACGTGAACAGACGTAGACCAGGATAAACCAACATGGACAAGGACTGACCGGCAGAACGTAGCATCAGTTAGCGTCAGAATAGCGTCAGAATAGCGTCAGAATAGCGTAACGTCTGTCTAATCGAATGACTTCCTGTTTGCCGTTTCAGTCCTCCCTTCCATCCCGAGCTGTGAGATCGGCCAAGTACAGCCACTTTTCCTCTCCAGGACTCCGTCGCACGGCCAGATCCTGCACGCCACGGTGGGCGAGACGTTCCAGCTGCAAGCACAAGCTCAAGCCCTTCACGCCAGGTACCCGCGCTACCCACAATCCCCCCGGCAATGCGGCGCATTTCAGGACGCCTTCAGTGGGATCTCTCCGTTCCCCTCCGCAGCATTGAGGACTTTCAGGTGAGCGGCCCGCAGAACGTCGCCAAGGTGATCAAAGACGACACGCCGGGGCAAGCTGAGCTCACCCTGAGCTGGACGCCGCAGATCGAAGACGCCGACAGAGACGTCCCCGTCTGCTTCTCGGCACAGACCAACGAGATGTAAGTCCGTCCCATGGAGGACAAAACTGGAAGAAAAGACTATGAAGAAAAACTAAACTATAAACACCGTGCTGATTTTTGGCCGTCGAAGACAAAAGATAACGATCGTGAGCTACCAAAGACAGGCGGCGATAAAATTCAGTGTGTGAGATATTTGGGTTGATCGTGACGGCTGCTTCGTCCTTTTTTGTTGGGAAATGAAATGCCATAAGAGTAAATGCGAACAAGCACTTGCTTCAATTAACCTTTGCCGAAATTAGCATCTCAGGTTGGCCTCTCTTTCCGTTTCTATATTCTCCACTTTTTTTTTTTTTTGTGGGATTCCTCTCCAAACGCATAAATCCCACAACGGCGAAGGCTCCGGTCATGTTTATGTACAGGACGTGTTGTTATTGCACGATCTCGTCTTCTTTCGCGATTCAGCTTGTCGTTTTCATCGTTCCATCTGTACGCATCCCGTCGTGGACTAAAGTTCATTAGATTCATGTCGTACAGTTTCGATGATTGAGAAGCCGTGAGATCGTTAAAATAATCTGTAGGAGGCTTTAGGCTTCGTTTACACAACAATGTTGTGACAACGGTGTCTGTTTACACGGCAACTATAGATACGCTGAAAAACAATGGAGTTACCATGCCAGGCCACTAGTGGGTGCAATAGGTTGTTTTTTTCGATAGTTTTGTTCATGGGAGGAAGATGCTCTATAATCTGAACGTCAGGCTTTGACGTAACAACAGTTGTTTTTGGTTTTCTTGTTCTCAATGTTGCTTTTTTTCATTGACTCTTCAGCCAATCAGAAATGCGGTGTGTTGTCATCACGGTGACCAAAGCATATATTGAACAAGGTTAGTCGTCTCTTCTAAATAAACAATTAGCCACGGGTTATGATCACTATGACTATCAATGACCATGTCATGGTCGTGTTTGCAGGGAAAGCGTCTGTTGTTTGCTCTGAGGGTAAAATGCTGGTGGTCCTGGAGAAGTCCTCAATACCCGGCATCGACGTCAACTTCCTCAAGCTGCAGGACCCCAAGTGTTCGCTCACATCCAACAGCACTCACATCATGGGGACGATGTCACTACACACCTGCGGGACGACAACTGAGGTTTCTAATTAAAAAAAAAAAAAAGAAGCTCTGACCTGTCAGAAACTCTCCTGATGGTAAATTGTCAGAAATTCGCTTACTCATCACTTTTTTTTTTCTTTCTGCTTACAAATAGGATAAGGGAGACTTTATCGTCTTTAGGAATGAGATCACTTCCTTCGAGCTAGCCAACACAATCATCACCCGGAGGAAGACCATTAAGATCGGATTCTCCTGTCAGTTTCCCAAAACCCTCAGCGTCTCCTCCTCCTTCGACCTCCACGCATCCGACTACATCTTCACGGAGTCGAGCTTCGGCAGCTTCGGCTACGCCTTCGAGATCTTCAAAGACGGAAACTTCACGGACAGAGTACAGCCCAACGAATACCCGGTGGCGGTCAAGCTGATGGAGAAGATTTACATGGGCATCGAGGCGAAGTCAGAGCTCCCCAGTGTGAAGCTGTTTGTTGAATTGTGCAAAGCGACTCCCGACGACAACCCTGAAAACAGCATGAACTACGACCTCATAAAGGACGGGTGAGTTCAAAGACTTGAAAGAGACCAGATACAAGTTTGCACAACATTTTCACGTGAAAACTCAAAACGTTGGTAGCGTTTTTGGAGGTCCGTTCACACGACGGTGGAGCTCGGAGCCACTGCAAAACTTTTGAAAACGTTTTCCCAAGTTGGAACTTTTTGAAAGTCTTCGTTTTAAATTGGTGAAAACGAAGACTTTGTGGACTCGCTCGGGAAATGTTTGGAACAATGCTTTTTGACTTGAAAACATTTCGACTTGCAACTTGGAAAAATGCAACTTTTTGAAAATGCTCCAACTCCGTTTCCATCTTCATGTAGATGGAGGTAAAAAAAAATGTTTTTCTAAACTTCTCTGAAGGGCTGCGACTGGTCATGCACACATCTGTCCATACCGATCTCCATGAAGTCCCATTGTTAATGGTTAGACTGTATTGTTCTCCGTGTGCATGTACAGCGCCAACTGGTGGCCCAGCATGCTCACGACATTGTTTTCAGACAAACCTTTCTGAAGCGATGCATTTTTCACTTTAAAAAAAATGCCATTGCGTAAAAGAGGCCTTGATGTCCCATGAAGATCAATATCCTATTTTACTTTATAATTCATTTTCTCTGCAGGTGCACAAAGGATGAGACTCTTCAAGTCCGCTCGTCTTCATCGACTTCATTCAACTTTGAGGTTCAAGCCTTCAAGTTCACTGGAGACTTCGACCAGGTAATACAAAAGCATCACACACGACTGGAAGACCAGATGTTTCCTGGTATTTTGGGAAATGATCCAATACCCAAGAGGATTTAATAATACATTTTATTTGTAGGGCACATTTCAAAATGAAACAAGCTGCATCTCAAGATGCTTAATAGAGGGAGTAGAAGGGAAAAAACAAAAGAGAATATAAGACATAAAACACATTAGTAAAAGTAGTCAAATGCATAACCTTATTGATTAATCCGGAACAAGTGTTTAATACATTTTCAACAAGTGTCAAAATCACTCAAAGTCAGTTCAAAGAAAAGGGAAAAATGTGACACGACTCAGAAAACAGTTTAGAAACTACTCTGACGGAAGTGAAGTCTCAAAATAAAGTTTGAAATCCGGCATAAACAGTCTAAAGCACAGCCGGGAGTCGTGGTAATGGATAGCACTTGGTTCTTCTGTCCATACTAATGTCAGTGTACTGCCATTGTTAATGTTTATAGTGTATTGTTCTCTGCTGCATGTGTGTGTGGTTTTATCATGAAAAACATACAACAGCACCAACTGGTGGCCCGGCATGCTAACTACATCGTTTTCAGCATTTCTGCTGCATCCATGTAAAGGGACCTTGTTTTCAAAACAATGCTGTTTAAATGAAGATGCAGAAATGATGTGTTTTCGCTTGAAACATCGTTGTGTAAACCAGAACCTGAATGAGGTCTGAAAGAAAAAAACCACAAAGGTGAAACCAAAGACGTTTTGAAAATATGAAACAAAGCCAGTGAGAAAACAATTGGAAAAATAAATCATTGGATCCACAAAGTATTAAAAAAATACTTAATCACTTCAGAGAACTCGCAAAGGTTCCAGTAGGGAACATGAAACAAACCGGTGAGAAAACAAATCAGAAACCAGAAAATAATCCACCAGAATGGTGTCTGAATCGAATCTGAAACCCAGAAAACGGAAAAGAATCTCTTGCAAAAAAACACATGAAAACAGTTCGAAAAGTCAGGAAAAAAAGACAAAGTCAAATCTCTGAGCTCAGGATGAGAAACCAAACCGGTGAGGTTCTCTTTGCTCCGCTGCAGACCTTCAGGTTCAGCCTCCTTTTGACACGACGGCAATTCACGCGAATCGTTTCAGCGCTTTCGTTTCAGGAAGGTTTTTGCGTTTCCACGGCAACGTTCTGAAGCGTTCTGGTTACACGGCAACAGCAGGAGCATTGAAGCAGTTGTGTTTTCAGGGGCTTCGAGCACCCTTATTGTATAAACAGACCCCTCCCCCCCTCAAAAAAAATAAAAACGTTTAAAAGTTTTAGTTTGAAGAGTTGAAATGGTCCCCCTCCCGATGCCACGGGGACTCGCAGGGTGACGTCAGGCGTCTCCGCTCTCCACAGGTCTTCATCACCTGCACCGTCATCCTCTGCGAGGCCGAAAGCCCCGCCTCCAGGTGCGCCCAGGGCTGCCTGCCGGACGACCCGTCGAGGAGACGCCGGAGGAGCCTGGACAGAGAGACCCAGGGACACTACATCATCCAGGGTCCTCTGCAGTTTGTGCAGCAGGACAACGGGGACCGAGGAGACCTCGCCAGTAACCGCGGAAACGTCGCAGAGGCGCAGACGCACGCGTCGGACGACCGCGGGGAGGACGGCGGTAACCGTGGCGATGTCAGAGGTCGGTGTGAAAGAGACACTTGTCTCTCTGTCTGTCTGTCTCGTTCTCGGTCACCAGGCTGAGGAATGCAGTTGAACTTGTTTCAGTTTTCACCGTTTTAATTTTTTTTCTGTTTGGCTGCACGTCCCATCAACGTACTGACGGTTCCAGCTAAGTAATAGTACTAGATTATTGTAACGACAGAACGGTAAATAGTTTGTCTCCCCCTCTCTGTCTCTCTCTGCAGTGTCCTCTGGTGGCGTCTCCGAAGACGGCCTGAGTTTCAGGTCGCTACTGTCCTCCAACATCACCACCGCGGTGTTTGCCAGCGCCTTCCTCGTTGCCGTGGTGATTTTGGCCGTGATGGTTCGATACTACCGGAGAAAAAAGACGACCGAAGACACCAACGCCCTGATCGAGGACGACGAGCACAGCTGAGGTCCACCTGTCTCACGTCCACCTGTCTCACGTTCCACACGTCCCACTGCTTCGTCCCGCTTCATCCAGTTGAACTTTTACACACTTCTTCTCTGCGTACGAAAACTAAGGTGGCCCAGAACTATCACACCGAGCAGAAGTCACAAGACAAATATAAAATCCACACATCTGTCAATTGACTCCTATTTATTATTTTTATTAGTATAAAGGCAATCAGTAAATCATGCTAATGACAACTAATTGACTTAAAAACAACATGAACATTTTATGAACTGATAACTTTTTTTTTTTGTTAAGTATTAGATTTCATGAGCAAATATTTGCAGGGATGTTTTATTCTTTTCCCTCCTTTTAATGGATGTTTGTTGTTGACAACACACGGCTGATCTGGTTCAAACTGCAAAATTAGGCTAAAAGGCAATTCAATTAATTGTTTTGTTATTTTGTACCAAAGATTCATTTAAATATATATATATATATATTTTAAATTGAGTATGAATAAGTGAGTGTTGCGAATGATACAAAAACACAAGAGGCGATTTTTAGCGTCGTATAAACGGGGCCTTAAACAGCTGAGAGATGGTTTTCGTGCTCTGAGCTTCTTTAAAAGTATAGTTTGCACTATCTTGTAATTTCAAACGAAGACAGTTATTATGTGTACGTTCTTGGTAATTACTCATTAAAAAAAAAAATCATCTTCAGATTTGGTTTATTTTCTCACTGCACTGTCCTCATAGTGTTTTCTGTTAGCCTGCATGTTTCTGGAAACTTTAAAAAGTTTGGTCAAATTTGCTGTAAAATCCGAATAACAATGTGATCTGAGTAAAAGTTGTTTCTTTCTATTTTTTTTTTTTTTGGAGTGGCTTATTTAGATCTTTAACCATGCTTAATATATTTTATGTATTTTATACTAAATATGTTGCTGTGATGTCCTGATGTCATTTTCTTTTATATGGTCTACGTATTGTGTTTTCAGGACTGTAAATCACACTTTTTGGTTTTGGATCGTTTGGCTGCCCATGTGGCATATACCATCTGTGACCACCAGATGTCACTTTATCACCACAGAATGCTGCTACTGTACCACAGACAAAACCTCACTTGCAGTTGGATTTGACTGACAGAAACAAGACAAAATGTCTTCAAAATGGAAAAATCAACCAAGGTTCAGCTGGTAACCTGATGAATATAATAACTTCTTACTTATTGGGGTTTCATTGCAGAACCTGGTGGTCACACATTTAGACAAAGACAAAGGGTCAGCATGCAGCTCAGTGGCATTCTTCCACCAGAATCCCTCACCACTCTTTAAATCTAGATCTTTAAATATAATTGATCTATATTGACTATAAATGTACCAAACTGCATGTGAATGGTTGATTAAAATAAACTAAAAGGAGACAAAGCTGTTTGTTAGCCTTCATAAAAGACGTAGTATATGTTATTTGATGTGTTTAGAGTAATATAACTACTGCTCTTTCAATGTATATCACCAGCTACTGATCTTGATGACATTCAATTGAACTCAATGTATGAGTTGTTTATTGTGAGTGCAGTTCTGCGGTTCGACCACTAGATGGCGACGTCATACAGCAGAGCAAGTCAGAGAACCACTACGTCAGTATTGAGGTTATTATGGTTAATGGAGAATCAATCATATTAGAGGTTCAGAATGTTTTTTTTTTTTAAATTATAAATCTCTATTCTCATCATTCTGATTAATAACAGTCTTCAAAAAGTCATCTCTCAGTCAGTTTTGACAAATATTCATGACTCTGAATCACAATGATCTATTACAGGACAGTTGACTTTAGTAAAGTTTGCAGTAACGTGTTCTCTAATGCTTGGAATGAAGGATCAAAATACTCTTATTTTGGTAATGATGACCGTCATCAAATTAGATCAATGAACCTCATCATTCACACGTTGTAATTTGGAAAGACGACTAAAAGTAAATCCCAAGTCAAATTCACAATTTCATTTCGATTTTTCACATTCAATTTCTACTTTTTTTCATTCTTGGGGTTAGTTTTTTTTTTTTATTTCTTTCCAGTGTTGTGATCAATGAACATACGTGCACCAAAGGTCCTCATGACTTCAACAATTCAAAATCCGGGTCAATTTCCCCCCCCCAGTTTTTGGAATAATCATAAAGAAAACACGACGCACGTGAATCATTGTTTCCTCTGAATATCTCCGAGATCAGGTTGTAATGAGAAGCAGTCGTAAATGGCTCTGACAGATAAACAGGGGAAACAAGATTTGAATGTGAGGCTGCATATTGTGAGCAGTGTTAGTAATTATAGTGTTTGCCAATTTAATTGCGGTGCTCTAATCTAAAATGGGCTTACGGAGCAGCACTCCCGAATTAGCAGTTTTATAATTACCACTGAACTGCACACATATCCCTGCGTCCCCCCTCTTAATTACTAACAATTTGCTCTTGGAAGAGCTATTGTTAAGTTGCGGCCCAGCAAGAACCAATTACTGCTGCATACTTTGTTTTCCATTCATTTCAGCGGCTCCGTCCTGAATATTGGGATATTGACCGACTGTACAGCAACTTAAAGGAACACGTAATGATTCAAAGTCAAGATTTCTGAAATGTGAACTTTGGTCATATGGTGATAAGGCGAGTCTTTACAGGGGAGGGAATAGTGGTCAAGAGACAATAATAGTGTTCTTGTAGCATATGTGAGATTATACTTAACTTATTTTTATTAGAAATCTTCAACACAGGTCAAGTACAATAAAAAATAAGACCGAAAAACAAAAAAAAAAAAAGAAAAATCATTGAATATTACTCCTTGTATCCATAAAATAGACAGCCAGCATTACAATGAAAAGAACAGTTCATATATAGACATATACACATGTATCTTCCCATTTTTTGGAGGGTTTCTGTCTTGTTTTAAATGAAGTAATCTAAGCAAATGAACTACCCGAAATGTATCTTTGAATTAAGGACAATTTACCCATGAATACATCCGTTTTTCATTTGCAGTCCTGCTGTTATTTGCTCCACACGGAACACTTCTTTTTAGTTTGTTCTTTCACTGAGGCTTGAGCCAAGAGACTGTAATCATCTTCTGAGCAACTAAAAGCAATATCTTAAGCATAAATTTGATGTCGTTTCATCTTATATTGTTAGGGAAGATTCCTAATATTGTGAAATCTGGAACCTTCTCCAAAAAAATAATAACAACAGAGGTGTATCCTACATTCTTATTTTAATTAGTTGCAACTTTCTGGATTACAAGTTCATTACAGTTGTGTTCGTTTATGCAAGCGTCGCTACGTTTTCCGGTCTTCTCCATTTACACAGCCAGCAGCAGCAAGTCATTCCAACTTGACTATGAATAACCAACACCGTGGGCGGCACATGACCAAAATCTGCCAAAATATTCTATACCAGTTCCAAGCCTCTCTTCTCCGCCATCGACACTCGGCTGTTTGGTGGATTAACTGAAGACACGGGAAAAGAAAAAGACTCGACCGTTTATTAATTTCTCCCCAAAAAAACCATGTTGGGGAAATGTAATACTCTGCTGCTCATCCACAAATGCGTGTTTCTCGCAAATGTGTCACCGTCGGAAAGGAAAACAGTTTATTTTTGATTACCAAAGATACATTTACAACAAAGAAATGATCTGCTCAACACATATTGCCCTATTTTTGTGTGCGTAGTTTAACGTTTATGCTCCGACGGTGCCCCGGAATGAAACGACTTCAAAACAAGATGCAATTTGTGGAAGAACGAGCTGCGTTTAATTCATTAGAAACACCTAAAAGCACACGGAAACAGGGCGAGCACACGAGTCGAACTCCCATTTAAAAAAAAAAAAAAATTCTCCCCCCCCACTGATGAGTTTCTGCTGAAATATTGAGCCTCATCAGT
This sequence comes from Blennius ocellaris, assembly GCF_963422515.1. Taxonomy (NCBI): domain Eukaryota; kingdom Metazoa; phylum Chordata; class Actinopteri; order Blenniiformes; family Blenniidae; genus Blennius; species Blennius ocellaris. The sequence continues at coordinate 32,394,079 of NC_137650.1, read as the reverse complement.
TTTCCCGCTGATGGAAAATATATTCAAATCATCCGGGCGGCCTCTGTGCGTTTTCCTGATTAATGTGCTGTTTCGAGATACGACGAGCTGCACCGTGACGCTCCTGACAAAAAAAAAAAAAAGGACGTCTTTCCTTTGCACAAAGTTTTTTTGGGGGAAAAGGAAAAAAAAAAAAAAAATCTCCCGTCCTTGTTTCAGCTCTGATGATTCACTCTTTATCGGTGTGCCGTCACAAGAGATGCTCACTCATTTGGCTTCTCTTGACTTTGAACCATCTGACTGAACCGAGAGACAGAGAGAGAGAGAGAGAGAGAGGGAGAGAGAGAGAGAGAGTCTGCATTATCCTGCTCCGGTAGCGAGGCAGCCACAATAGAGCTGACTAATGCAGAAATAGACTGCAGGCTAAGCTGCTTTTTTTTTTGCAGAAATGTCTTGAAAAGTGAAGGCTGCCTTCTATGGCCAATTCCTGCAGCACCCCCCCCCCCCCCCCCCCCCCCTCCCTTCACCCTTCATCCACTGCTCTTGTCATGCTCACATATTATACAGCAGTTGGCTTCATGTAAATGACAAGCTAAACCAATAAACCCTGAGATTACTACCACTCGTCAAGTGGACATTTTGTCCACAAAGTGCTGCGTATTAGAGAAATGGTCACGTATTAGGAATTGAGTGAAATTTGATTTGATAAAAAAAACAAAACACACACACACACACACAAAAAACAACCCCAATTTGTCATGATCGTGTTGGAGGACCTCCAAAACTGCAGTTCCCGTGATGTGCCGGTGTGGATATTTGGCTTGGTGCTCATGGGGGACGGAGCCAGACCAGTGGAGACGTCGTGACGCTTTGGGGCAACGTTCAGAAGGGACATCGCGTCCGACACTGTGATCAGGCCCTCGGGGCAGAGTGCTGGCCATTCCGTCACGTCTTCCCGTCCACCAGGGGGGACTTCTGCTACAACTCTGAACTCTTGTCACATCCACGAGATGTCACAGGCGCCGCGGCCATCGCCGGGTGTGACAAACAGAAGGCGCGTTGGAGCCCGGGGAGGGACTCTGCTTCGGAAAGTCTCGACCGAGACTGCAACCTGATCCTGAGTTTTCTGTATTTCTTTAACGCTTGTGTTGCTGGAATTTCAATGTCTTTGAGGGGCATTATTTCGTTTTAATGAACTCTCTTGTCAGTGTACGGCACAGTATGGCACAATAAAGTAAAAAGAAAAAGAAAGTCTACATTGTGAGAAGTTTCAGTGTTTGTGTGTGTTCAGAGTGTGTGAAATCTTGATTTCTGTGGGTAAAGACACAGATGCGGTTGGGTTGTTTCTGGTGCTAATGGCTCCTTCAGCCGAAGCTCATTATGTTGATTGGAAGGACTGGAATGAAAAAAAAAACAACAACAACAACAACAAAAAAACGAAAGGAGAGAGAAAAGTGAGGATCCTATCAGACCATCGAGATTCATTAAAATGGAAATAAACTGATGAGAACATTTACAAGACAAGGCCATGAAGACAAAATGTCTTTACTAATGTGTATATTAAAAACAAATTATAGAGCTTCGCTTATGAAATATACGCCATTAAAACTGTGGTCGCAAGGGCTGTAATGGGGTTTTCATTCCTCTGCTTGACGAAACGGTGATCTTCATATGACTTTTGGTGTCATGATGACGATGATTCAGTCCTCCTGTCACTGGGAGGCTTCATTCATGGACACGAGCAACGAGTCCTGACTAGAACATAGTTTGGATGTTACATTAAGGCCCTGTTTACACGACAATGATTACTAGTCTATCCGCAAAACTTTCTTCACTGTTTGGGGGGGAGGGGGGGGGGGGTTGTTTACACGGCACCAATGTGCGGATACGGTGCCCCTGAAGGGACATCCAGAAAAAAAAAGAAGTAAGAAAAAGAAGAGACATTTTTTTTTTAAATCTCAAGATCTCGCAAAATTATCTCGGGATCTCGCAAAAGCATGTCTTTATATTTTAGGCCGACTTCAAAATAAAACTCAATAAAACTCTCGTACGGGTGGGTGTCCTCCATTAGCTTTAACTTCTCTCAACAACAGTGGGGTGTACGGTGTCTCTGAAAGGACAAACTTAGTCGATCACATACACGATGCGCATATATAACAATATAGTTCTGCGAGATCCCGAGATATTTTTTTTTCTCCATGTCCCTTCCGGGGCTCCGTACAGATGCATTGTATCCGCGAAGATTTTAATCCGACTCCCAAGGTGGAAAGATTCTTTCACGGCCAGAAATCTCTCCTGCGGAGACTGGAGATTTTTTTTTAACCTGCGCGTGCGCAATTCTCCCCCTCCGTTCCCCTTCCATCCCTCGTAAACAAACATGGCGACCCGCCGTGGTATGACTCGCGATCAATATTCTAGTTTTATCGTCCGTATCAGTAGTTTTATAGTTGCGACTCACCCCTGATGGCATCCGATGCGCCATCACAGCCCATGCGGATGTCGGGTGCTCTCCATTTTCTTCATGTTTAGAGCGTGTTCTTCTCTGCACACGCCTGTGTGGTTTCATTACAAAATCAAGCAACAGCGCCCTCACATGGCCCGGCATACTCACTTCATCGTTGCCCCTGTGTCCGCTGCTGCAATGTACACACGCTCCATTTTTTTTTTTTTTAAGGGATTAGGTGTTGTCACATGAAACGGTGTAAACAGGGCCTTTGATAAAATCACAATCCAGCAGTGTTGATTAAACATAGTCCTTCAGCTGAGCTGCTGGTGTTCAGTAACTTGTCAGGATAGTTTGACACATGGACAAGCGGAGACAGATTGTTTTCTGGAGGACGACCACCTCGTGAGGTAACTCTACCTCCACTCTGGATCACCTGATCTATGAACACTTTGCTTTGAGCTTGAGTTTCTTGTCTTGGCGTTGTCATGGCAACACAGTGGACCACATTGCTGAGTTTGTGTATTCTGGCTCCTCCTCGGTTACCTTCAGATTAAGGTAGCCCTGGCAAAATGTTGAGGAACAAAGGGTACATTTTATATTGGGTTCATGGTGAATCAATCTCTTACCCGCTACTGCCATTTGGGAATTGTTTGGTCCTCGATGATGCCACGGGTCCTTTCGCCACGATCCAAATCCAAAATACATGCTTGTTAACTTAACTGGCAGCGGTGACCTGGCTGATGGTGTGTGATGATCGTGCCTCTATGTTTTAATCCAGTGTGGACTGTTGAACTGCTCACGGTTTATCCTGATATATATACTCTCTCATTTTTTTTATGTGACAACAAAGACCATGTTTGAATTTCAGTAAACGTGGGGGTAGAATAACCCTTTGAATTTGAATCATCTGAATCGATCAGGAAATGAGTATTGAGTTATGAAACTGTTTTAGGGAAGCATGATATTGGGTAAAACATGCCTTCATGCCAGGTATTGCTTGAATAATAGAATTTGCTGTAGATACAATTGAGTATATGACGCTAATGTCTGTGCTTCCATTCAGAAGAAGAATGCTCTTTCTTTTGCACCTAATTCATACCTTTTGTTTTGTACTCACTGAAGACATTTCAGAAGAGGAGCATTTTCTTGACTTTGCTGTGTTTTTTGGTCATTTTTACTTGATTATTGTTGCAGATTTTTCACCCTCTGATGACCAGGTATGAAATAATTATGGATATTAATCAATTTAAATGTTTCAATGAGTTAATTCCACAATTTCTTTGTGAATTATTCTTTAATATTTTAAATTTACAGAGCTCGAAAGAACATTACATGGAAACAATTCATTATGGTTCGACCAGTTTTTTCCCCAATATTGGTACTTTAGCTGTTTGGACTCCTGTCAACATTCTGTTGTTTTATCTACTATAATCCAAACAAGTCTGAAACTTTGAACAAATGTTTTGGAACGTAACAGAGAGAGAGAGGAGAGAGAGAGAGAGAGAGAGAGAGAGAGAGAGAGAGAGAGGAGAGAGAGAGAGAGAGAAGAGAGAGAGAGAGGAGAGAGAGAGAGAGGAGAGAGAGAGAGATAGAGTGAGAGAGAGAGAGAGAGAGAGAGAGAGAGAGAGAGGAGAGAGAGGAGAGAGAGAGAGAGAGAGAGAGAGAGAGAGAGAGAGAGAGAGAGAGAGAGAGAGAGAGAGAGAGGACTGTTGCTGAAGGAACTTCAGCCCAGAGTCAAATCAATAGAATTTGCTTGTTGGAGACAGGAAGCCTCTGAGAACACTATACATTTTTGCATCTACCTCTTTATAGCTGAGTCCAATTAAAGTCCTAGTGAAATGAAAATTCCACCTCCAAAACACTCTGGCTGTCGCTTCTAGCGACATTTTTTTTATGCTAACTGGCCCGAGGGTAAAATGTTAAAACACGGCAATCTGCGAGAAAATAGCCGATAAACAGCGATATTTTCACTGCTGGGCGGAGCTTCTGACAATAATAGCGTGACGTCACTGGTTGTGCACACGCCCAAGTTGTGTTTACATTATGGAGGATCAGAGTTTTGACGACGAAGAGGCTGAATTTAACGATATTTCATCATCATCATCATCATTTCAAACCCAGTGATTGATGAAGAAGACACAGAATGTGTCGTTCTGCCATCGGTGACCCCGTCTGGAACATGTTTGAGGAAGCAGAAAACGGTTCGTCCTCCATTCGTCCTCGTCTCCTCGCCTCAGCAGCCGCCAGTTTTCACCTTTGAGGCTTTGAGGTGTCCTGACTTTTGGCAGAACGACCGGCTTCCTGGATCATGTCGAAGCGCTTTTCCGACTGCGGAATCACCGAAGATGAGTCCAGGTATTACTTGATCGTCTACTAGCCGCCCGAGCTAGCGGCTAGCCGCTAGCGGCTCCCGCTAGCCACTAGCCACGCGAGCTAGCGGCTAGCCGCTCCCGCCGCCTGGGCTCCTTTTCTCCTCTCTCGGTCTCTTCCAGGCTCAATCTTTCGTCAAGGCTCATAAAACGCCGACTATAACTTCAAAACACTGTAAAAACTTGGATATTTAAGAGGAAACAAGCCAATATAAACACAACAGATCGAGATCTGCACATCTCTTGACGTCACGCTCACGAAGAAGGATTCCCCCGACTTCCTCGGCTGGTGATTCAAAATTCAAATAACTTCGTTATGCGACAACAGTGGTACAAGTAGTACCCCAACTATCGTTTTTTGCAAAGTAGTGTTTTACATTTCACTAGGACTTTAAGGACAGATTCCCAAAGAAAAGTTCTTCTTGGCCCCTGTCCAATGTCTTTAAAAAGCTCTGCTACTATCGTCCTCGCTAAACAACCGGCCGTAATTTCCTCCACACCGTAAAACGCTCAGCTGTTGGGGTGGTGAGTGGGGGGGGGGGGGGGGGTAAAGATGTTTTGACTCCGGCATTCAGCCCCGCGCTCTCTCCTACGAGGCCCACGGATGATTATGGCAGATTATTTCACACCGAGGTGATTAGGATGGCGCTGCTTTACAACCCAAAACGCCGCATGCAGCTGTCAGGCAGCCTCGCAGACGGCGGATCAGGCTGGGGGAGACGCGGCGAGCTGGCGGCGGGCTCCCGATTGATCTGTGGACCGGGGGTCTCGACCTCCCCCCCTGCGCTGCCAGTGGAGGGTGTGAAGGGCGGAGGCTTTACATTAATTAACAGGAAGTGATTTGAGGGAAAGCTGTCCCCGTGGTGGCCAGGTCTGAAAGTAGTGGTAAAATGACACCCCACCCACCTCACCCACCTCACCCACCATCTTTTTGCTCTTTGTTAGGGACGTGGATGTGACCATGTGTGTGTGTGTTGGGGGGAGGTTAGAGGGAGGCTGAGGGGTGGTGGTGGTGGAGTTGGAGTTGGGGGGGGGGGGGGGGGGGGGTCCCCATCTGCCGCTGAGCGTGCTGGGTCAAAAGGCTTTTGTTGTGATGGAGTGATGAGGCAGATAGATGGTCGTTGTCACCAACCGCTGGTTTAATCAAGTGAAAGTGTCCCAGCGTGTAACCTGTTCACCCCCACCACACACACGCACACACACACACAAACGCACACACACGCACAAACACACACCACCCACAGTGACAGATAATGCCTTTTCACTTTTAATTATTAAAAATCTGGTCATATTGATTACTGGAGGAATCTATAAGTCAATCAAGCGATGACAAAACCCGCATGAATAAGTGCAAATAGTCATCCTGTGAATCTTTGGATGCTTCCTGGAGGCCTGTGCCTTTCATAATATTACACTTTGAGGTATTTCTAGGTTGTTTTATTTTTTATTTTTTTTAGTGAGAAGTTTTGAACGGTGCAAGCTTTCATCTCCTACTGTCATCCCGACCTGAAATCTAATAAAAAAAAAAAAAAAAAAAAAAAAAAAAACGTGAGATGAAAAGGCACGCATGCGCGTTCTCAACATCAAGCAGCCGTATCGCAGCAGCAGTCAAGAGAGGGGGACCTTCAAAATAAAACTTGGCAACGTTGACGGTCAGTACCTGAAAAGCAGATGTTAGAAGATCATCTTCTACTGATCATTAATAAAATGCAGTCAATTGCAGTCCAAGCACATTTAAAAATATTGGACGTGTAGATTAGAGCACGGACCCAAAAACAAAGCAACCCCCCCCCCCACCCAAAAAAAAAAAAAAACAACCCAGTGAAGTGCATATATGAAAAATAAAATTTAGCAGGATTTTGCCATAAAAACACAAACAAAAAAAAGCTATGACACCAAAAATGTGGAGAACATCTGAAATGAAAAGCAATAAAGTAATTTGATGCTTCTTCATTTGAAAAATTCAAATAAATCGGATTGACAAGAATTAATTAATTACAGTTTGATTTAGAAAATCTGCAAAATCTCTTTTCAAAAGCACTTTTGCTAAATTCAAATCCTCATTGCAATTTCTGTGAATCATGGATTGTTGGTAATAAGTATTGTTGTACATATTGACCCTTATGACATGTGACACAGACCTGAATTTTTTTGAATTTTTTATGATACTAAAATTGAGTAATTCTGAGTGGTTTGTATTATCAATTCTATTAAACATTTTGATAGTTCTAACTTTCCTGACGTGTGTTAAGACTTTCCTCTTCGTTTAATTCAACGATTTCGTAAGTCATTACGTAATCTGCTACTTTTGTTTCACAAATGTTTTTTTTGATTAATATTTCATTTTAATTAGTCTCCATTATGCCTGCAATAAAAATCAGTAATGAATTTGCTTGTTTTAATACATTTCAACACAATTATTTCCAACCTGCTGTTTGTCTCCATTTTGACCAACAAAGAAAATTATGTTGAAAAAAAATTTGCCAATTTGAAAATTAGTTCTTGCAGATTTAAATCATTATTTAGGTGTGCCATAAATTATCAGACTGTAAAATCTAGAGGGAATAAATATTTCAGGAGAGTTTTTTTTTTTTTTACGTTTTTTTTCTGCGTCTTTAACCAACCGACGGTTTTATTGTGAAGGGCGCATAAGAAAATTATGATGTTGAAAAAAATGTGCCAATTTGGAAATTAGTTCTTGCATATTTAAATTATTATTTAGGTGTGTCGTAAATGATCAGACTGTAAAATCTAGAGGGAATAAATATTTCAGGAGACTTTTTTTTTTTTTCTGCGTCTTTACCGACCGACGCTTTTATTATGAAGGGCGCCACCGGCGCGCCGCCTCGCGCGCCGCCGCGCGTCTTGACGCACGCTGCTGGAGCGGCAGGCAGCGGCAGTAGACGCTGTCCCGTCGTCAGATCACACCCAACGGGGCTGCAGCGCACCGCTCCTCCGGCAACAACACCATGACACCCAGGTTCAAACCCGCAATCTGAGCCGCACGCGGGAGCAAACCGGCGCGGGGGAGGATTAAAAAAAGCCAAACAAACAAAAAAAAAAACCAAACAGGCAAAAAAAAAAAACAAACAAACACGCGAGCGCACTTATACACGCACGCACGCAACACAGAGCAGGGGAACGCGACTATATTGCAGCGGCCACATTGAAGACCGGAGGACGAACTCCACTGCGCCGCGGAACTCCCCGAGATCCAAACTGCGCCCCCGCGGCTCTTTTTTTTTTTTTTTTTTTTTCTCCCTCTCTTCTCCACGCTGCAAACATGTCATCGTCGGGCAAGGACGCCAACAGCGGGCATTACGCCAACTATGTGGGACCGTACCGCCTGGAAAAGACGCTGGGCAAAGGACAGACAGGTTAGTGACGGAGAGCCTCCCCACACACACGGCGCAAATTTTTTGCGCGGCGCCGTCACGCAGGACTCCGCTCAGCATCCGCGCACTGACATCACGCAAGTGGGGGGGGGGGGGGGGGATGCTGCGGTGCCACGTTTGCGTGTGGATGCAGTGATGCGGTGGGGGGGTAAATGTGGCATAATTGCGGCTGTTTCTGGAAGATGCGGGGAGTCGGGCTGCTCTCATGATGATGATGATGATGGTGGTGGTGGTGATGATGATGATGATGATGATGGTGGTGGTGGTGTTCCTTTAATCCTTGTTGTCAGGCAGATAGGGCTCCGTGATAATGGGCCCTTGTGAGTCTTTTCTCGTCTATAATTCCGTTTATGGCATCCATCTGTCACATGGGCCCGCTCTGCAGGAGAGCCAGGGCTGCTGCACTGTCCGGTTCCCACACACACGCACGCGCACACACGCACGCACACACAGTACTGCATCTGTTTCAATGGTGCAGTGTGCTGACATTTTTTTTTTTTTGTTGGACTCGCTCTCTTGAAGGGTGCCACTGGGAGACTGCAGTATATTCTATGTATTCTCTTGAGTGTGACGTCGGCCACACACTGTGCTGCTGCATGTCACTTGTCTGGTAATGTATGAGGTGGTGGAGGTGGAGGTGGAGGTAGTGGAGGAGGTGGAGGGGGGGAAGAAACAGCTGGGTGCCTGTAATACTCAGCCAAAGTGTCATATTGGGCTGCATGAGCAAGTCTTCATGAGTCACTGAGGTGGAAGGAGATTGTGTTCGGATGCTGCGACTTGAGGGGGAGATGCAGGATTTCCAGCAGTCCGAGAAGTGTTTCTTCATCTCTTCATCTCGAGGCAGCGATGAAGAGAACAGACACACAAAACACAAAACAAAACAAAAAAACAAAAAAAAGACTGGATTGTTCTGAGCCCTGCAGCTGCTCAGGTATGGAGAAGTGCATGTTAATGTAAAAAGAGGAGGAGTCAGGTTTAGCTGCAATGTTGGGAGTATTTCAGACTTTTATTATTGATGAGTAATTGCTCTGGTCCGCTTTCTAATAGCAGGAGCACTGTGTGGTTCATGCTGTGTGTGTGTGTGTGTGTGTGTGTGTGTGTCCGGCCGGATCGTCCCACCATCTGTGATCACATGCACAGAAGTCAACCGTCAAGGTTTTCTCCCTCCTCCTCCAGCAGGTACAGACGCGGCAACGCTTCCACCGTTCCCTCGGTGGGTGAATAATTCATAACCAGCCAATTAGCTGGCAGCCGGATCGCAATCCTCTGTATGGCTGCCGTATTAATCACCATTCCTTCAGGTGGATTAAACTGCAGCGGTTCACGTTTAACCTGCACATGAACACAGAACGCAGGGAAACAATGGGTCCCACACACACACACACACACACACACACACACACACACACACACACACACACACACACACACACACACACACACACACACACACACACACACACACACACACACACACACACACACACACACACACACACACACTTTCATTTACAGTAGCACTCTTGTTTTCTGTCCATCCAATGAAAACATGACACTCATTCACTGCTTCTCTAATCAGCATCTGCAGCTCAGTGCAATCAGTGGTCCTTTCATGGACGCCGTGCGTCACGACCATGACGGCGGCGTGATCTCATTCCGTCAGTTGCCTTGCCTTGCCTTGCAAGTTTTCCGTGAGATCTCGGAAGCGTCTCGGCATTCGCTCGTCCTGAAATCGTGACAAAGGAAGTCGTTCAGAGTGATGGTCTTCCTGCTACAAACGCTACCGTCGCATTACGTTTTCCGTCACGTTGTGACCTTCGTGCTGCAGAAGTTTCAGTCCGTACCTTCAAACACGCCGCTGCTGCTGTAAATTCAAAGCTTTTCTTGTGGTTTTTGTTTTCCTATTTGACCAGAAGGTCCCATTGAAATAATAACCCCAGGTTTTATTTTAAAGGGATACTTGGCACAGCGCACCCAAAATCACAATCACAACTTAAAGTAAAACCCACAAAACATGTATATGAACCCACTGACCAGGGCTGCACAATATTAAATATTTAATCTGCAATCATGATCGTGTAGCTGATGTTAACGTTTCATTAACTTTAACTAATAACTGATATTTCTCCCCAACTGACTCTAACTGTATTTATCGTCATCATCACTTCTTTTTGCAGCGATTCTCAAAGAAGAGCAGTTTATTTTCTGACTTGTTCACCAGATAGGAAATGATTTGGCTGGTCAATCGATAAAATCTTTTAATTAGTGGCAAACTAATCATGAATAATGGAACTTTTCATTCACATTTGAAATTATATCATTACGAATTTGCAGATCATTTTCCTGTTCAGCCGTTTTTTTTTTGGTGTGGGGGATCATTTGCATATTATACATGTCCACATTGTGATAAATGATACATTTGCGCTATATTGTGAGACTCTAAAAGTCGCCAATGCTCGGAGGGGTTCGTGAGGTTTCATGTCGCGCCGTTAAAGTTGAAATGCAACGTCCCCCCAAAAGGAAACTGCTTGGGTGTCTCAGGCTCCGCCCCTTTCCAGCCTCATCGTACCACGCCAGTAATTGTGACCATACCTTATCGTTAGACTATATCTTACATTAACTGATGTGCTGGTTAATGGATACAGGTGTTCTTAGAATATCATCTCTTTGCAGCCGATTGCATGAGAGGAGTTGCAAATTTTCTTTTACCGCCAAATCACTTCAGATTTTACGGGTGAACGGCAGAACAAGCTCTTGAAGGAAGTTAGCCGGTATTTCAGACGGTTCTAATGAATAAAGGCGGTTTGAAGTTCCCCTTCCTGGATGCTGTCGTCCAGCCCACCGGTTCATTGATAAAGCGGCCGTGTTTGAGAGGCTGAGCGTTCTTAATTGAACTTAATTCAGCGTGGGAAAAAGCAAATCCAATCTCGGATCAGATGGTGTGTAAAGAGCCTCCATGAACATTTTCGTCGGTCTCAGAGGAAAACAAAAAGTTATGGTTCCAGACTTCCAAGTCACTTTTCGGCACGTGGTTCCACGAGGACAAAAAAAAAATGGCGGCTGGATGCGTTGCCGGCGTCAGACGATCGTCAGACGATCGTCCTCCTTCGGTCGACACACTTTCTTTAACTGGATCTGCTCCTCGCCACCGGCGCCTCCGTCCTGCGTGACGGCTGAAGGTGACGTTGGAGAGAGTCGGTCTCCGTTCTTTGTCCCTCGGCAGATTAAAGCCCGTCGCTATTCATGTTTCCCGTCTTGCGCTTTAAGGCTCCCGAGGTTAAATTGCCGTTTGACCTGCAGAGGCGTTGTTCTCCTGCAACCTGCAGCGTCCAGTGGACCTCTGAAGCCTCTGCGTACGTGGCAGGAGACGGCGTTGAGGTGCATGTAAAGATCATCTGCAGGGAAGTGTGTGTGTGTTTGTGTGTTTGTGTGTGTGTTGATCGTCTTGCTTGTTGCAGAGACGTTTGTCTGAATGTGAAGCGCCGGTGCTGAGCTGGCAGACAGGGAAGTCCGTATATCATTAAACCTCCTACACAAGTGCAGGGCAAGCCCACGCTCTGAGCTTCAGTGTGTGTGTGTGTGTATGTGTATGTGTGTGTGTGTGTGTGTGTGTGTGTGTGGGGGGAAGCTCTCGCTGTCTCTGAGGTAGTTCTACAGATGTTTTAGCATTCAGTCGATTTGCGATTCTCGATTAAAAGGAAACAAACACGTGGGTGTTGTCGGCGTAGAACGACAATCACAGTTTCTCCCCGTCAGACTTTCTGTGAAATATGTTGATTTAAAGCTCCAGGTTGTATTTCTACCACTTGGAACAGATGTCCGGTGATGGCAGGATGCGTACTGGACAGGTCGCTCTGCTGTTGTGACCATTGACCAGAGCGCCACCTGCTGGTGAGGAGGTGGGGCCTATATAACATGTCCATGACCCCCCAAAAATTCACATGTTTCGTTAGATAACATGCAAATGAAGACTGGCATCATCAGTCGGAGTCCAACATCCAGCGAGGACCAGGCCAAGGCTTATTGTAACTTCAATAAATTTTTATTTTTGCTTGAGTAACGCAGCTTAATTGCTTTCAGAAATCAATAAGCAAACAAGTTTTGGCTTTTTGTGTTCTCGCTGGATATTTACTCGCCGACATCAAGCCTTGATACGGATGTAGTTGAAAAAGATTGAAACTTTTTAATGGTCTCTTGTTGTTTTATCCAATCTTTCTTGTTCGACTTGGTACAAAAGGCTTCAATTCAACCTATAGAAAGACTAAAGGACATTATTATAATGCTTATTAGTTCAGTTCAACACTGAGTGATGGAAACAGTGCAACAATAACCAGACTGGCGTCACGGAAAGAACCAAAAAATAACGTTGCCCGTGTCCTTTCTTCTATGTAGACATAACTGAATATTATACAGCGATTCATAATTCATAGTTGAGATTAATCCGAAATGGAAATGGATGCAGATTAGAGGCGGTTTGCGTTTGCTTCGGAGTTTGAAATGCGCTTCATGAACTCTAAGCCCAAGCGTTTCAGTCTCTCCGTTATCTTTTGGGTGAAGAATGTTTTTCAGCCCCGGGTGGAAATAAAAGAGACGTGTTTCTCCGTCTGAAGTGATGCAAAGCGGCTGTAACTGTGTTTCAGGCTTTTAGCCGCTTTTGACCACACAGTTTTGAAAACCCCCCCCCCCCCTCTGATAAAAGCTTCTCCCCTCCTCTCTCAGCCATGAGCCTGCAGCTGGAACAATGCTCCCATGTTGTGTGTGTGTGTGTGTGTGTGTGTGTGTGTGTGTGTGTGTGTGTGTGTGTGTGTGTGTGTGTGTGTGTGTGTGTGTGTGTGTGTGTGTGTGTGTGTGTGTGTGTGTGTGTGTGTGTGTGTGTGTGTGTGTGTGTGTGTGTGTGTGCGTGTGTGTGTGTGTGTTTGTGTCCAGGCTGAATGGCGAGAGGCCGTCGCTGACTCTGAACAATTAGTCAGTCTGTTTTCATGTGTGGGGGGGGGGGGGTTAAAGCACTCCTCTTACACGGGTTTCCCAGGCTCCACGCCGCGCTCATTTTCGACGTGTTTGGCCAACAGTCGGCATGGTTGCCATGGTTTCCGTCTCTCCTCCGACCGACAATGGCCGCTCTTGTCCCCCCCCCCCCCCCCCACACCCGCCGGATGTTCGCCGCCAATCTCTTTTCTGTCCGGAGTGCTTCTGTTGTCGCTTTTTCCCTTTCGCTCCTTGACCAACTTTTCACTTTCGCCGTGAAACAAAGAGGCCGTAGGAAGAGCAGATGAGTTGCGTATTGACGGAGCGTCACTGAGGCCCACAGAGTCCCGGGTAGCGCTCGTCATTTATTCGGTCAATATTGATATTTGTTGACAGTGCGAGCCGTGAGGAGGCGTCGTAATCCACTTAGATGGACACGAACTAATCCGAACATATAGCTCTGCCGTCTGCAGTGCCAGAGGGGGGGGGGGCTGATTATTATTGTTAAGGTCTGAACCGAGGTCGTCGTTCGCTGCTCCCGTCGTCGGTGGAAATGTTTGAAGAGCTGTTGTAATCTCAACCGATTATGTTTTCTCAGCAAAATCAGATAAATGATTTTAGCGACTATGTAATTGCCAACAATGTATCATTTTAGTGATGTTTATTGTTTTTTTTTGGGGGGAGGGTTTGTTTGTATTTCTGTTGATTTTGAAGGGAAAATAATAACTCATCCACTCGCGTATAAAAGGACTAATATAATTTGCATATGTACATCGTGGTAATGCACATGTTATCAATAACCCTGAGTTTAAAGTTCTAGTGAAATGAAAATTCGACCTCCAAAACACTCTGGCTATCGCTTCAAGGATCCTTTTTATGCTAACTGGCCAATGGGTAAAATGTTAAAACACGGCAATCTGCGAGAAAATAGCCGATAAACAGCCGCCCGAGCTAGCGGCTCCTGCTAGTCGCTAGCCGCTAGCTGCTCCCGCCGCCTGTGCTCCTTTTCTCCTCTCTCGGTCTCTTCCAGGCTCAATCTTTCGTCAAGGCTCATAAAACGCCGACTATAACTTCAAAACACTGTAAAAACTTGGATATTTAAGAGGGAAACAAGCCAATATAAACACAACAGATCGAGATCTGCACAACTCTTGACGTCACGCTCACGAAGAAGGATTCTCCCAAGTTCCTCGGCTGGAGATTCAAAATTCAAATAACTTTGTTGTGCGACAACAGTGGTGGGGCAGAGTAGGAGAAACCTTATAAGTAGAACCACAACTATCGTTTTTTTGCAAAGTAGTGTTTTACATTTCACTAGGACTTTAAGGACTCTTGTGCTCCGCGTAGTGCGCCGGTCCTAGAAGTCAGCCGAGGTGGCAGTTTTTGTTTTTTTTGTTGTTCCCTGTGACTCCTCTTGTCCTCATTTCAGAGCGTCCTGCGGCGGGTACCTCTCTGCCAAAGTGAAAACAGTGAGACAGTGTGAGAGTGCAGTCGGCTGCAGGAAAAACCACACCGGCGGAGGTCCGGGGCAAAATCAAACTCCTGCGCTGGCGGAGCGGCGGCGACGCCACAAGCTGGAATATGAACCGGTCGCGTTGTAATGTAGAAAGTGTCATGCTGTTGCTATGGAGCATCCTAAAGACTGTGGTCCTCTGGGCCCCGGTGGAGGACTGCTACTGTGTGTGTGTGTGTGTGTGTGTGTGTGCAGTGGGGGTGGTGTAGGCAGCAGGGAGAGCCCCAGCACAGATGGCCGCCTTTAGGTGGCTGAAATACAGCTTCATTATCAGCAGGTTGCAGGTGGCCACACTCCCATCACTCTCGCAGCGTATGTGTTCATATGTATACACCCGTATGTGTGCGTGCGTGTGCGTGTGCGTGTGTGTGTGTGTGTGTGTGTGTGTGTGTGTGTGTGTGTGTGTGTGTGTGTGTGTGATTTCCGTGCCACTCTGTGCTTTATTGGACTTGCTGGCTTTGCCTCATTATGCTGCATTACGTGTAAAACAACACGTAAGAAATTTATGGCCGGCAAATCTGCATACGGAGGAAGAGAAAAACGTGAGGAACACCTCCACTAAAATAGAACATCGTGGCCAGCAGCAGCAAATAACATGACAATATATTATGAAAAGACGGTTTATTAAAAGGGTTTTTTTCGCGCTTCCGCGGTTCTGAGAAAGCAGGTTTTCATGTTTGGATCAAACAATGACGAGAAAATACTCACTCGGCAGCGCAACGTATTGCAATTTGACGCAATTCGATATCAACATGCACATTATACGCGTCGAAAAAAAGCCTCGACAAGCCTGCTGTTAGTTAACGTTTCCATGTTTTTTTTTTGGAGTATCAAAGAAAAGTGTGGTTAACCTGGATTATTTTTCAAAATTGAGAATTTATAACAAAAAAAAAAAATGCACAAGTATTCGACGAATGATTTCGTACCTGTGGCCGCAGAGCAGAAGTAGAAAAATGACCCAAAACAAGAGATTTCTAAGAAACAAATCGCAAAGTACAAAGACGTCAACATGTTCATATTCATCACAATTCCTATTGGTATTGCAATACCTGACAACACTATCGTCCATCGTATGTCCATCTAATATACTGCAACCCTGATGGTTGATAATAATGATAATGGAAGTTAAAAATTGTGCTTAAGGTATTAAAAAAAAAAAAAAAAAGTAATCTAGCTACTCTAACATTGTGAGATATTTTTTAAAGCCAGAATATTGAGGTTGAATCGAGTCTGAGACATTTTTTTCCTGAATTGCTGATTCCTCGGGGAACAATAATAATGCCACTACTTAGATTTAAGGATATTTTATTCTATATATACAGTAAATGTAAATACATTTATTCATGCACTGCATGATATAATGTCCAGGGAATGAAGATCCCTTAAATGGTTCTTCTATTTCAATCCTCTATTTTTTCAAATCAGCATTGGAGAAACTTTGGTTAGAAGGAATGACACTTTATTAACTCGACTAAATAAGAAAACCTTTCTTAACAGTTTTCCCATATGCATATCTTCGACATTAACATGGCGCTCGCCACGTAAGAAAACAAAAGTCACGATAGGATTCATCTTTCGCTGCGGGATTTCAATTTATCGTTGAATTCCGTCAATCTTTTGTTTCTCTTACAAATTATTTGATTTTTTTTTGCCGTAAACTTTACATTTGCTTGTACTTGTACTTGACAACCTTCAAAAAGAGAGACGTTGCAGTGGGAGTGCAGAGAAAGTGAACCGGGGGGAGAGGAACACTGCTGGGAGATGGGAGGGGGGAGAATCAGAATTATGGCTTGTGTCCAACACCCCTGTTGTTCCTCCTCCTTGTCCTACCCCCCCCCCCCTTTTTTTTCTCCCCTATATAGTACATCCCCTTGGCTCTCTGCTCAGCCCTGCAGGGGGGGTGGGGGGGGGGGGGGTGTTTAGCTGGAGCCATTAAACAATGACTGAGAGACTACCCCCATCTCTTCCCCTCCCTCTGCTTGGCTTGTATATTTCCCTTACATCTCTCGCTCGCTCCTTCCTCCCCCTCCTCCTCCTCCTTCTCCTTCTTCTCCTCTCGCTCTCTCTCTCTCTCTCTCTCCGTTTGCAAGGTTGTCGGGCCAAAGCTCGAGACGATCTCTGAATTCCTGTCGCTCGAGTGAGTCACTGTCGAGAGGCAGGCGTGATTTTCGTTCGAGTGGCGAGGCCGGCTAATGCCTTTCTGTCCGCCAGATTATCCACAGCCTCTCCTCGGAGGACTCATCCAACCTAACGGACACACACACACACATACGCACACACACGTTTAAGCAGATGCTGCAAATATTTCATTTACTTAAAGGAAGCAGACGAGACAGAAGTGGCAAATCGTCGCGTTGTCGTCGGGCCGACTCGACTTCGATGGTGGAGGACGCTTTGATTGTCGCGGAAGTTAAACGTATTGTTGTTTACTCACGTTTGCAGCGGGAGGCAGAGGAGGTATATTGAGGAGGGGGGGGGGATGAAAGCGAGAGCGGCGTCGTGGACGAGCGCTAAGTGAATTAATGACGCAAGAAAATAAGACGGAGAGACGCCGTCTTCGCATCAGATACGGAGGGATGTTTGATATAGCGTGGGAAAGCGGGGAGAACAAAGTCTGTTTATCGCCACGGAGAGACGTTGCCGGTGTGATTCAATTAGGTGGTCTCCACTTTCCCTCTCACACACACACACACACACACATTCATATACAGACACACACACACACACACGTCCTCGTTTGTTCCCTGGTTGCCTTGAGCTTGCAGACGCCTTCTCTCAAATGAGTTTTGACTGCTGTCATCATGCCTGTTGGCTGTCAGTCATTAGCAGGTTTCCCTATGCTGTTAAAATATTCAGGTGGCTAGAGTGTGTGTATGTGTGTGTGTGTGGTAGTGTGTGTGTGGTAGTTTGTGTGTGTGTGTGTGTGTTCCTCACACATGTCCCGATTTCGTCATCACCAGAGCGGAGTCACTTTATGCTGAAAAATGAAAAGCACCTAGTTAATTGGCAGAGTGACTCATGCGTTGCTTTTAATAGTCTCTCTCTCGCTCTCTCTCTCTCTCTCGCTCTCTCTCTCTCTCTCTCTCTCTGCACGTCGTGTCATTATAGCTTCAGGTGAGCTCAAACGGTCGGAGGAAGATTCTCTATAATCGTTGGATCAGTTGAAATGATTTCACGAATCTATGATCGGACGAACTGGCAACAAAAGCGACAACATCGATTCAGATCCGCCAATCTGTAGGATTAGTACTGCTGTGTGTTTTTTTGCACAGGAACTGTAAACCACTGCCTTTTATTATAATATTCACACACTTGATTCAATGACTACCGTTTCTCAGTAATGCATTCACTTTAATCTCCCGATTAAATTTGACATCCATCATTTTGTTGTGTCTGCCGGTTTGTTTTTTTCCTGAAGGGTGGAAATAAAAAATAAAAGACACAGTCAGACTTTCTGTTTGACCTTTTGGGGCCGGTTGGCATGTTTAAGGCTCGTCCTCCTGCGTCCCTCCGACTCTCCTTCGCTGGACGGAAGAGTCATTTCTCTCGGTCTCCTGGGGAGAGAGGGGGGGGGGGACTCTTCTGCTCCCAGCTCCCAGCTCCATTACCCCCTTGCTGTACGTACAGGATCGTGTCCTGACTGCGTCTCCAGTCAATTATGTTTATTATGTTGTGGTTAGGGTCTTAATCAACGCGTGCAGTCGTGCACGGCCCCGTAATTGTCACGTAAGTATTGTTGATTGTCTCACTGTCGGGTTGCGGGAATGTCGATATGGTTCCCCCCCCCAACCCCGGGCCTCACCTGGCTTCAGAAGAAAGCGACGGTGACGTCTTGGCCTGGAGGGGGAAAGGAGGGTTTGGAGGCCGTGCTGTGCGGCGGCATCACCGGCCTCTTGTCGCAGCCAATCATCAGCCAATCATTCGGCGTGATTGCGACACCTTGTCGGGATGGAGATTCTGGAGGGGGCCGCAAAGTGGTGCAGCTATACTGTCCCATCCATCTTCAGCTTGTGCATTAATGTGAAAAAGAAGAATTTAAAGTAACAGGAGCACTCGGGTGACGGTTCGCTTTCCATCCGGGTCAAATTTGCATGCTGCGTTTTTTTTTCTTCGTATGACCAGAGTGTGTTCTTCCAGATACGTTCCTCATCCTGCTGTGTCATTTGTATCGCGGCGATCTAACGCGTCCTCACCAGAAAACTTGAAAAATGCATGAAATATTGGAGCAGGAGTGAAGCGGAGCGATAACGCTCACATACTCCGAGTCACGCTTTTGCGATTAACTTTAAAGTCGCACACTCGACGAGGTTTTGTGTTAACAAGAGCTCGGGCTGGGCTATGACTTCTTTTTTTTTTCTTTCCTCAATGCAGTTAAAAATGACTGCAGGCATTGGATAGATTGTCAAAAGTGCAACTTTATTGCTGTGATTGTCATCAGACCTAAAACGCATGTAAACAATCCACAAATAAAAATGAGGCTCCGTCATTCAACAAATTGAAGCTTTCACTCTGGTAACGGCAACTACGGAAACCCACAAGGATGTCGTAGAACGGAATTGCGACAAATGCCTAAAAACTGTGGTGGGAAAAAAGCCCTAGAATTCAGGCTGTATGGGACCAATATTAAGATGTCTGAAGCTGTAGTTGATCCCTAATATCTATAATTTATGTGGACAATGTAAGATTAGGTGGACATTCACACATTGTTAAACAACTTTATAACCCTTTGTGAGTCTGTTTTGTTCAGATCTGTTTTGTTTTTGTTTTTGTTTCTGCTTTTTTGTTGTAGTTTTGTTTGGATTTGTGTATTGTTTTTTCCTAATATTTTTCAAAAATACTTTAAGGAATATTATTTGTTCTTAAGGCACCTTGATATTTAATTGTATGGATGCTAATTAAGCAATATTTGTTTCTGTATTTCTACTGTGATGTTGTAATTTGCCTTGTTAAAGTAAAAAACTAAAAAAAAACTCAAACCCCCCCCTAGAATTTGCTGGTCACTAGCACAGTCCTCATGAAGTTCCTGCTACTTTCAACATCTGTAACTAAAGGTTGAAGGTATATCGTACTTGGTGAAAACAGACTCTGATTATTTCAGTAAACTCCTATTTAGTATCGGAGGGACCCCTCATTAATCCCGAACTAACTCGAACCTCCCGACAGCGAACTGAAAGACGTTCCACCGTGCGTAACATGAACAAGAGTGACGAGTAAATCAAAGTTTAAAAATTGCAAAGATTTATCACGCGGGTTTGTCAAAGTAGCAGCTGTTGTCCGTCAGATCCGACTATAAAACGGGGGCTGTGCTACCGTCACCTGCATGTTTTCAACGCTAATTAAAAATAAAGAGGAGCCATTACAGGGTTCAATTAAGACGTTAATTAAAACTTGAGCTGTGCAGATTTCGGGGATCTCAGAATGCGGCGGACGTCACAGTACGGCCGTCCGCCTTGATGCTGCTTCCGTCGCCGTACCTGACGCTGGCCCCCGCTATCTGCCATCTCCTTAATCCAGTCCCGCTCCCCCGCCACATCCGATTGTCCCCCACATCACACGCCGCCATATTCGACAGAGACCAATTTAAAGCCTCAATCGATAGCTGGTCAATCAAACGGGAAACGGGTTACGGCTCCAGATAAGCCCCTTAAGGTCCCGCGGCCCTCTTCCCCTCTTCCCCTCAGCCAAAAACTTAATGAAATTGAGCATAAATCCCTCTTCTCTCTCTCTCTCTCTCGCTCTTTCTAAAACTCTCTTTCATCCTTTTCCAAAAGCAATCTGGACTTTCCCCCTGAGTCAGCACTTCCAGCGTCCGGCGAAGCAGGGGAAATTAACATTGGAGGAGCCGCTTTTACCCCCCCCCCCCTTCTCTGATCCGGCCTGGCGAACACGCGCGTAGTAATATGGAGTTTCCGGTATCTCATATTAGATAAATAAACTCTCCTCCCTTCGTCCCCTAAAACCCCTGACTGGTGCATGATGGGATGTCCAAGTGCCTCTGGTACCCGGTGATTTCACGGCGAAGAGGACACGGTCATGGATGAAAAGTCCGGCTAGAAACCTTAATGAGGTTTTTTTTCTTCTTTTTTTTTTCTCGCAGTTTGCTCATTAGCATTACCCATGAGCACCAGGGACCGGCTGCAGCACGGTGCGCTATCCACCTTTTTTTTTTTTTTTAATTTGGTCTTTTCTTTTTTGCCGTTTCATGTCCATTTTGCTCCGGCGGGTCGCCGCACAGATGGGCCGGGGCCGTTGGAAGACGCTCCTTCCTGCCCCGTCCGTCCAGATGGCGCCGATTAAACCACATCACCTGGACCCCCCCCCCCCCCCGCGGTCGCGGTGAAACCTCCAATCACGGGGGGGCGTAACCAGATCAGGTGTGGAGGTCCGGCGAGGAACGCCATTAAACCCGCGGCCAGGTGCTGGCAGGTCGGGCTCGTCTTCGCCTCGGTGGCGGCCATGCGGAGATCTTTTTTTTTTTTTTTCACTGTAGTCGCCGCCTGTATCAATTTCCGCAGTCACATTATGGAGATTGTAATGAAATAAAGTAGCCATTAGGAAAATTAAACGGTAATGGTTAGGTGAGCTTGTTTCAGTCTAATTTAATATATCGTAGGATATTGATAAAAGTTAATGTTGCTGCGCAGGGGGAACATGGATGCATTTGCAAGCTTTCAATATAGAAACTCATGTAAACGCCAATAGAAATGTAGTTGCTAAATTGTAAATGATAAGGCGAGGACCTATGTTACGGTAAAAATATGATTATATTTTGGTTTAGTGGTTTAGGTTGAAATATATATATATATATGTATATATAAAATTCTCTGACGGTGTCAAAACATTCTAAGACCTCAGGCTCAGTACAGTGTGAGCAGTGGTACCAGATACTGCCACAAACGACCTCTTGGAAAAGCCGAAGTAAACAACCTGACGATCAGCGTCTCGCTCCAAAACACGTCTGCAGAGGAGGTCAAATGCCGGACGACTTCCACATTCTTCTTCTACTTCCAGTGTCGCTATTTTTTGAGTGCGACGATTTAGACGGTGAAATTACCGTCTCGCCAAGTTTACGGAATGCATATTAGGGTGAGTCACTTACAAGGCTGGTAAAGTCACAGGCTGTAGAAACCCTAAATCTGCAGGACATTAAGTCAGTTAATACGAAATATGTGTGTACGTGCGTGTGTATGTGTGTGTGTGTGTGCACCTAATATTTTTGTGCGTGTCTTGAGATGTTGCAGTATTTCCACGGAGGGCTGTGCCTCTGTAACCTGCAGTGTGGGGTGAGCACTGCTCCACTGTAGTGCTGCATTACAGCTGCAGCCTCTCTGCAGTGCACACACACACACACACACACACACACACACACACACACACACACACACACACACACACACACACACACACACACACACACACACACACACACACACACACACACACACACACACACACACACACACACACACACACACACACTCACAGTTGTCGGAGGTAAGAAAGGGTCCTTGGTCGCGTTTAAACTGTTCTGTGCATTTTACGGCGTGTCGCCATGGTTACCGGTGTAGGTGAGCGTGTGTGTGTGTGTGCGCGTGTGTGTGCATGTATGTTGAGATATTATCGGTTGTGAATGACTTACAAGGGCAGGCCCGGAGGCTGCGCGTAATTGCACCCTGCTAAATTATTTGTTTTCCGAGCTTTTAGTTGCTCCTGCGACGGCGGCGGCCGACAAAACCGCTCAGATTTTTGCAACATGTGCTGCAGTTGTTCACGTTTCTCCCAGAGGACGAACATTGATGTTTTTGGACGACCCCTCTGACCTTTCTGCTGGCACGCTTGTCAGGCTAGACACACACACACACACACACACACTCACACACACACACACACACTACAGTCTACCCGAGCACTTTACAGCTTCCCTGTGCTGGAATTTTCTTTCCGTGTAAACAGTTTGTATTCTATTAACCTGCCTCAGGTCGAAATAAAAGACCTGTAAGTGACAGCAACCATGTGGGACACAGCGGCTTCCGGCTGTAGGCCCCCCCCGTCCTTCTCTCTTGGAGCCCTCCCAAATCTTCCAGCGGAATGGCAGCGGGCTCCGGCTCTGACATCTCGATTTGCCCTCAAAACAACACGGTGGAGTCGGACACAGGTGGAACGGCGTTAACTGTTGAACCCGCTGGTCGGCTTGGCCCGTCTTTCTGCTGACTTTGCACGTTCTCCCTTGTGTTCAGAAGGATCTTTCTCTGCCTCCCGATACGAACGCACGGAACTCGAAATCTCCTGCAGGAGTTTCCCCTCTTCTACTCGCGTCTCCAAGTGGCGGCTCGCCAACGTCTTTGTCTGACTAAAAAGCTGCTCGTCACACCTTGTTTGGGTGAAATTGTCATTTTTTTTTTTTTATAGACACCTCTAATCAAAGAATAAAACCGGTTAGGTTCATTTTGTACCGGTTGAGCGCCGTCATTTTTCTACAAGAGTCAATCTGGAGGGAGACAAAACCGGGCGGAATGGTAAATGGATGAAAGTGAATATTGAATTAGAGAACAAAGAATTGACTTGAATGGGCCGATAGTGACTCATGCAACTAAAACTGCTGCTGCAATAATAACCAAATCCAATTTCTTAGCAAAAAAAATATGACTTTTATTATCACGGCTTAAAAAAAAAAAAAAAAAATCAAAACAAGTAGAAATAATGAGTTTTTCACTGATTCTTGTCAATCCATGTCAATTTATTTCGCACCTAAATAGTCATTTTGCACTCGGTTAGCATCAGAGTAAGGTAAATACAGAGCACCCAAATCAAGTGCTCGCTAATAGAGGGGACAGAGGAACAAGGAGGAGGCTATGGTGAGGGTGAGGTTAAAACATGGCACCCAAATTGAGTGTTTCATCCAAAGGATGCTGTCAAAAAAGCCGCTGCCACGACATTTTAACAACTAAAAGAGATAATTTTCCATTCAAGGGATTTCACTCAGTCGTCATCCCGAGGTGGAGAAATGTAAAAGTGAGGGTCGTCTCCATAAAGTTTCTCAATGATGACATTGTGGTGTTGACATTAAAACCATATCCTGCGTGTTTATATGGTTGATTGTCCAAATCTAAAGAAAATTGATGAGACCTCTTGATGGTTTCAATTCTAAAGATAAATTAGGAGATATAGGCCCAATCCCAATTCAATTTTGTACCCCTACCACTACCCCTTAGCCCTCCGCCTTCCCCTCCAAAATGAGGGCAAAGACAAAGGGGTAAAAGTTTCAGCCCTTAGATTTGGGACCCCTCCCCTCTCGCTCCGTCTCACAGTTATGACGTCATAACCCGGCGCCGTTACATCAGCAGAGCTGAAACGGATGTTTGTTGATTTTCCAGCAGGAGCGTCGTCACGCCGTCCCAAATTCAACGTGTTGCAGCAGCTTGGCTGCTCTGTTTCGTTTTCCGCCTTTCCCCCATCAAGGCGAAGAAATACATGGAGACGTGGATTACTTCAGTTTCTTGCGCCGTATTTGGACTTCAGGAATATTTCCTCATTCACCATGTGAAAGCGGAGGAGCTTCCTTGTTTGCTCGGGGGTCCCTGTTTTCTAAACACCCATATTGGAAGACTTTGGAACATGGTCTCTACCACAAAAATACACGCGGAAGCTACATACGGCAGCGCTACTGCCATTCTTACTAGTATAAAACACAACAGGTTCATATAACTTTAGAAGCGTATATATGTGAAATGCGAGTCCTTCGGCGCCATGTCCTCCTACCCATCTGTTTAAAGTGAGCATCTGTAAATGCTTCGTTTAGAGGGGTAAACAGCCCTTCCCCTCACCCCTCCGCCTTTGCGCACTAGTGAAATGGGACACCCCTTAGACTCTCGTGAATGCTCAATTCAAAGGGGAAGGGGTAAGGGGTAGGGCTAAGGGGTAGAAATGGAATTGGCCCATAGTCTTTTAAATATCTCTCCAAGCTTTCAGAGTTGTCCAAAAAAATGGTTGATCCAGTAGTCATTGTCCTTGGAAACGCTGTTTCACAATTTTAATTGAACATAGTTTTTTTCTAAACAAAAGACAAAAGGAAGGGTTGAAGTCGGTAGGTAGGACGGTGGGATAAGACCAGATGATCAGACCCCTTTTTTTAAGAGGCTCAGTCTGCATCCACAGCCACGTCATCGGTGACATCCCCGGCAGCGTGTTCCCTCTGCTCAGGCAGACAAAAGAAAAGAGTGTGGGTGGCGGCTTGATGGTCGGGTCCTGTACCAGCATCGCCAGCGCCACTGTTGGCCTTAATCTGCTGTTAATCCGGCCGTCCGGCGTGTCAGACTTTCACCAGACAACAAGAGAAGCCAAATCAAACCTTCAATCTGACACCAGCCCGTGAAACGGTGTGCCATGTCTCGCGGTTCATTGTCCCTCGTCGCTTGTCCCAAACGTTGCAGGGATGCTGTCGCTGCGTTTGCTTTTCACTGCCTTTTATTCTCATTTTTCTTGTCAGAAACATTCCTGATCGCCGCCGTTGTCAAAGGGTCCGCCTGTTAATGGAGGGGGAGGGGTGACGGGAGGTCATGACCCTCGTTACACCACCTGCCAGATGGCTCATCACGGTGTGTGTGTTTATGTATCTGTGTGTGTGTGTGTGTGTGTGTGTGTGTGTGTGTGTGTGTGTGTGTGTGTGTGTGTGTGTGTGTGTGTGTGTGTGTGTGTGTGTGTGTGTGTGTGTGTGTGTGTGTGTGTGTGTGTGTGTGTGTGTGTGTGTGTGTGTGTGTGTGTGTGTGTGTGTGTGAGAGAGAGAGAGAGA